>NC_091454.1:40086345-40386345 GCF_027789765.1 Dendropsophus ebraccatus | reverse complement strand
GTGCGTTTTTTACACCGCAGCGATACGGTACGTGTGAAGCTACCCTAACACTAATTTGTCATTAAGGTTATGACCATTTGTGCGCATCCGTTATGATCCGTTTTTCCATTGACCTCCATTATAAAAAACAAACGGATCAAAATGCATCCTTTTTTTAAACGTACACCAAATTTCGGTCATGGTGTATTTTGATCCTTTTTTTTTTTAATAATGAAAGTCAATGGAAAAGCGGATGAAAACAGATGCACACGTGAACTGAGCCTTTCAAATACTGATAAAAAATACTACTTTGTGAAAGCGGTCTTACTGATCTATTTACACGCTGATGGAATATTTTTTCACCACTTTACCCACATTTCATAAATCTTTCCCGTATAGAAATGCTCCTATAGTGTTACGCAGCTCATTCCATCAGTCAGCTACCAGCCATTAGTCTGTGACGCCTCGCTGGCCCTGGGGACCCTGCAGGTGAGACTTCAGGCTTCTATATATAGCACATTTCCCAGGGAAGGACGTCCCTATTTCCTACACGAGGGAGGGAGTTATTCCATGCACTTATGCAATTATCGATGCTTATGATATGTACGATTTATATGGTATATACTATATACTCCATGGAGTGTCTGTAAATATTTTATGCTTTCCACTCTATAGGGAGAGAAGAAGAGAGAGAGAGAGCGCTGCTGGAGTGTACAGGGTAAAGCATTGTGTGATTGAAGAAGTGGAATGTGTCCTAGTGTACAGGAGCATCATTCATCAGCACTGGACAGCTCCTCCTCCAATGCAACAACCACTAAGAGCTGCCTCCTGCCTCTCCTCCCAGCCTTCGCCTTACATCCCAGCTTCTCCTCTGTCCAGCACACTCTGCACGTCGTTCACACCAACACACAAATGGGTGCTGATGACTTTTCGGCTGTGTTTGCTGGCTGATCTGGGAAGGAGCGCATACACGCACACATATGTGACATCTCACTTTCCTGCTTGATTTCCATCACTGCATTGGGCTACAGTGGAGGTCAGACCCCCTCAGCCTGTTGTGACTGAATCCGTGGATCGCAGAAGATGTTGGGGAAGGATTACATGCTCGCTATTATTATTGTAAATTATGACGGTAAGTTGATCTGATTTTTACCAGCAGGAGGCGTATTATTATACCTGAGTACAGAGTTGCCTGGCGGAGGCATGGGTATCATTATTAGTTAAAGGTTTGCTGTATCTATGCAGACTTTCATGATGGCTTCCTGGACCATCAGGTAAGCTGCAAATAATAAGCAGCCATACAGAACGCCGAGACCATAGGACCAGGTTAATACCGCTCTTATACTTCCAGTATTCTACTACCTGTTTGGGCATAATGCTCTTTAACCCTTTACGTTATAGGAGCTATATTAAACCATTACTGTTTGTTATCTTCTTTGTTGTTTAGTGCGTTTTAAGCCTCTTGACAGTCTTTACCAAAACTTATGATGACTTATGGAAGAGCCTTAAAGGGGTTATCCAGTGAAAATCTTTTTCTTTTAAATCAACTGGTTTCAGAAAGTTGTAATTTAATTCTATTTAAAAATCTCAATACTTATCAGCTGCTGTATGTCCAGCAGGAAGTGGTGTTTTCTTTGGAGTCTAACACAGTGCTCTCTGCTGACATTTCTGGCCAAGACAGGAACTGTCCAGAGCAGCAGCAAATTCCTATAGAAAACCTCTCCTTCTATGGGCATTTCCTGTCTCAGACATTGATGGCAGCAGAGAGCACTGTGTCAGACTGAAAACAACATTTCCTGCAGGACATACAGCAGCTAATAAGTATGGGAAGACTTGGGATTTTTAAATAGAATTAAATTACATTTCTATATAACTTTCTGAAACCAGTTGATTTGAAAGAAAAATATTTTTGCTGGACAACCCCTTTAAAGAGAACAACCACTTTTGTGAAGCCTTATGAAATTCCACCGCACATAGCTCCTACCGCATATAGCAGCCTTTGCCTTGCCACAAATGGCGGCATTTTTTTAATGTTGTATTCTAGGAAATTATTGATCAATGGGAAACAACTGTAACTAGGATGAGCTAGATAAAGCTTGCTGCATTTGGAGGGAGTCCAAAATAGGTAACTGGGATTGAGGAGTTAATATAAGATGGGAATGCATTAGCAGTTCTGGTCTATACTTCTACTTGAATCACTTTCTTGGCTAGTAGCACAGAGCCCTAAGCAGAGTACAGTTGGCACTGAGAAGGGCTTCAACATGGCTGTCAACATAATGTCACACCCTGAGTCGTTCCTCTGCTGACGGAATACAGATGCCTGTAGCAGTGCTTGTACTCTGCTGGTGGTGGCAGCTGTAGGAAAGCAACATTTTCAGTAGTAAAAAACCAGTTCTCCCTTACAGAAAAAAACAGAACATGCAACTCATAGTCAAAAAATAGACACAGAAAATGATAAAAGGAGTAAAAAAAAAATCACAGTCTGTAGCAATCTTTAAGCAGGAACAATTTCCTGAGTTAAGATAGGACCAGAAAGTGATGATTAGAGTGTACCTGAGCGGCATCAGAGCAAGAACAGGGCTTGGTGAGGCGATTAAAGTTTTTTCTTACATTTTTCCGACACTGCCCCCAGAGTGGCTTTAACCCTTTAAGGACATGGCCCATTTTCGTTTTTACGTTTTCGGTTTTTCCTCCTTGTGTTTAAAAGGTCATAGCACTTGCATTTTTCCACCTAAAAACCCCCATGACCCCTTATTTTTTGCGTCACTAATTGTACTTTGCAATTACAGGCTGAATTTTTGCATAAAGTACACTGCGAAACCAGAAAAAAATTCGAAGTGTGGTGAAATTGAAAAAAAAAACGCATTTCTTTTATTTGGGGGAAATGTGTTTTTACGCCATTCACCCTGGGGTAAAACTGACTTGTTATGCATGTTCCTCAAGTCATTACGATTAAAACGATATATAACATGTATAACTTATATTGTATCTGATGGCCTGTAAAAAATTCAAACCGTTGTTAACCAATATACGTTCCTTAAAATCGCTCCATTCCCAGGCTTATAGCGCTTTTATCCTTTGGTCTATGGGGCTGTGCGAGGTGTCATTTTTTGCGCCATGATTTGATCTTTCTATCGGTACCTTGATTGCCCATATACGTCTTTTTGATCGCTTTTTATTACATTTTTTCTGGATTTGATGCGACCAAAAATGCGCAATTTTGCACTTTGGGATTTTTTTGCGCTGACGCCGTTTACCGTACGAGATCAGGAATGTGATTAATTAATAGTTCGGGCGATTACGCACGCGGCGATAGCAAACATGTTTATTTATTTATTTATTTGTTTACTTTTATTTAAAACCTGGGAAAAGGGGGGTGATTCAGACTTTTATTAGGGGAGGGGGCTTTTTACTATTAACAACACTTTTTTTTTTTTTTTTACACATATACTAGAAGCCCCCCTGGGGGACTTCTAGTATATACACTGTGATCTCTCATTGAGATCTCTGCAGCATAGATATGCTGCAGAGATCCATGAGATCGGCACTCGTTTGCTTTCGGCTGCTGCAGCCGGAAGTAAACGAGTGCCGAGCCGAGGACGGCGCCATCTTGGACGCGTCCCCGGCCGGCATCAGTAACGGAGATCGCTCCTCCGGGACAAGGTCCCGGAGGAGCGATCTCCCCCACTAGACA
Organism: Dendropsophus ebraccatus; assembly: GCF_027789765.1. NCBI lineage: Eukaryota > Metazoa > Chordata > Amphibia > Anura > Hylidae > Dendropsophus > Dendropsophus ebraccatus. Next base: position 40,382,672 of record NC_091454.1, on the reverse strand, counting down.
CCAGGGAAACGTTGCCTCCGGTAATCGGAGGCAGCTGTCAACTTTGACAGCTGCCTCCGATTAGCTAATTAGCGGGCACGGCGATCAGACCGTGCCCGCTAATAGCGGCGGTCCCGGGCTACACGCGGCACCCGGGATCGCGGCACTTCAAAGCGGGGCCGCCGCGCGGCCCCGCTTTGAAGTGCAAGTGAGGACATAGGACGTACCGGTACGTCCTATGTCCTTAAGAGGTTAAAAACAATGGCCCACCTGACCATCTCCCTCTAACTTCTAGTATCTAGTCTAGTATCTAGTTATCTCTTGCTAACAGTGATGTCTGCCCAATTTCACCCTCATTAGCTGAGAATATTCTCGATTGTAATATTCATCTTGGCACTTAACCCCTAGCCGTTCCATGCAGTTATAATACGTCATGGTAGAAGGTTAGTTTCAGCATGATGACGTATTATAACTGCGCAGCTTCAGATTCTTGCTGTTTACACAAACAGTGACCGGGAGCCGCAACTAAACTGTCAGCTGATAGCTGACAGTCTAGTGTAACTGGCACTGGACCCCCAAAAGAGTTCCAGCATCGGCAATTGCCGAAATTGGTGGATCTGTAATGGTAATTGGTGTGGTAAAAAATACATAGGATTACATTGGAATCTCTGCAAAGAAAATACAAATTTTAACTTTTCACTCTTACTTTGCAGCTATTCCTGTGAAATGCCCAAAGGGTTAAAAAAAACTGTGTGACTGTAGATTTGAATACTTGAAAAGGTGAAGATTTCAAAATGGGGTAATTTATCCGGGTTTCTAGTATACAGGCCTCCAAAATATACTCCAAAACTGAACTTGTGCCTAAAGAATTTCTCAGTTTGAAATTGTCATGAAAAAATTGAAAATTGCTACTAAACATTAACGGCCTCTATCATCCTAAACAAGTAAAAGCATGTTCACCAAATGCTGTTATTATAAAGTAGACATGTTCTAGATATGAAGTAATAAATAATTTATGTAGTATTACTATTTTCCCTATTGGCAGAGACTTTCAAATGTAGAGAAATGCTATTTTTTCAATTTTTCATAACATTTTGGAGTTTTTTCACAAAAAATTTCTAAAGTTATAAACCCAAATTTACCACTAACATAAAGTAGAATATGTCACGAAAAAAAGAATCTTGGAATTACAAGGATTGGTTAAAGAATTCCAAAGTTATTGATGCTTAAAGTGACACATGTCATATTTGAAAAATTTGGCCGTGTCATAAACGCCAAAACTGGCTGTGTCCCCTATGGGTGAAGGTGCTATTCCACGGGCCAAGCAGGGCCCGACCAATGATGTAAACGAGCGCTGATCTGCTAGATCGGCGCTTGTTTACTGGGCCTTTTCCACGGCCCAACAATCGTTAGCGAGGGCTGCAAGGACATCGTTACCGATGTCCTTGCAGCCCTTGTTTCATACATTACCTGTCCAGGCGCAAGTCTTCTCCTTCTCCCAGTCGCGCGCCACAGCAGCTTCAGAGCGGCCTGTCTGAACTGACAGACCACTCGGCGGTGGTTCCAGCCAGTGATTGGCTGAGCGGTCTGTCAGCTCAGACAGGCCGCTCCGAAGCTTCTGCGGCGCGGGACCGGGAGAAGGAGAAGACCTATGCCTGGACAGGTAATGTATGATAATTTGAAATTGTCGGGCGCCCGCTATTCCACGTAGCGATGGGTGGGTGGCGACCGATGATTTTAGGTTTAAACCTAAATGAGCGATCAGCCGATGACACGATCATCGGCTGATTGTTCTCTCTATTCCACAGAGCGATAATCGATTATCGCTCTGTGGAATATGCCCCTTACTGTCCTGTCATTTTCCTTGATATTGTTATTGAAAAATGGTTACTAAAACAGTTCTAATAATATAATAATATTATATATATATATATATATATATATATATATATACAGTATATTAATAAAAATAAAAATAACAATGGCTCAGATGTACCATAAAAACAGAGAAAACACAGATGCACCATTGCTTTTTGGAGCTGACAATATAGCACAGAACTGTACAGCTGATCTGCAGTGCTCCCTGGGTGGTGGGTTTCTTTGCATCTTCACAGACCCACTTGTGCACAACAACTCCACATCTCCCCAGTTCCCTATCATAGTGATTATAAGGTTTTTCAATTAAAACAGCGATTAGGATAAATTAGTTTCATTCCATTAAGATCAGGACTATAGGATGCCAGATTATTAAAGTGGTAGTTTTATTGTATGCACAATCTAGTAGAGTGATTGTATATTGCTAGGATCTGACCTTCAGGGCCCTTACCAAGCTTAGAAATGAATGGGTCATACTACAGTTCTTGGTGATATTATTGGGACAGTATTGTGCTACAGTCTACAATATTCACGTGCAGATAGTTACTAAATATAATACTTTATATTCCTTTTTGTCATCAATTATGTAAACCTTGTTCCAGTGCTTTAGCCTTTTTATGTTGTGTTTATTACAAAGCAGAAAAACACATTGACACAGTTTTTTACTTGACCTAACCTGCCCAGGCTATATAGGATTTTTCACAGACTTGTAGTTTTTTTCTATGTGTAGTATAACTCATCCTTGCATTGTTGCCTTTCTTATCTTTGATTATTCTTGTAGAAATACAGTTGCAATTAAAATGACTGCAAATGAATGCGAATTGGATTTTTAAACATACAAGCGTTTAGCCTTACAGTGTACCAGTCACAAGAACTCAACAGGGATTGTGATTGCAAACGGTCTTGCAATATACTTGTTTTCTATATTTAAATCAATGATATACATATGGCCAAACTGTGGTCCATGCTCCCTCCATGCTGATATTTTTTGGTCTTTTCTCTGTTCAACAAAAAAGAGACCAAACACAGGAGGTCCCAATTCTCTGCATGCTCCCACAAGGAGAGACACCTGTTCATCATTCAGGCTAAATATGTTATCTTTTGCTAATTATATTATCAGCTCTGCAGCTTACCAGGAGACAATGCTCTTTGTTATGCAACAATTCAGTCAGCATAATGTCACTGTGTGGTTACAGAGGTTTTGATGCTTTGTGGCAGGAGAGCTGACCTTACAATGCAAGCAGCCCCTGAATTCTCTGCTACTGAATGTGGACACGCAGCAGCTGTGCACATGTGCAGTGAAGGGAGAGACCTAATGATCATTTGTTCTTTTCTTGCAACAGTGCCTCATTAACCCCTCGATGACCTTTGGTGTACGCGTATGGCATGGGTGTCTGTCAGCCGACGGCCCAAGGCGTACCTGTACGCTATTATTTCTTTTGTCTCTATGAAATGAGCCCAGAGCTCATTTCATAGCAGGTGAAGACCAGGTTCTATCAGCAGTCAGGCCCTCCCCATTAATGAAAAGCAGCAATGATAGCAATGCAGCCTGTTATTAACCGCCTAAACGCTGATTAAGTGTAATTGACAGTAGCTCCTGTCACTTATTGATCGGAACCCGTGCAGTTTGCTTGCGGGGGGTTCTGGTCTTTTTCCCTGATTGCCAGTGGTATACTGCTCAGCGATCTTCACATAGAGTCTGCCACAGGCAGGCTCCATGTGAAGATCGCTGATAACATTGATCAATATTGATCAATTGATTACATTGATCAATAGCATAGCATTTACCAGTTTATGCAATCTAGTGACTGCTTGTAAAAGGGACTTAAAAAGTGATTTTTTTTTTTACTTTTCAAAAATATGACATAGCACCTCCCCAATAAGTTAAAGATTTGTCCACATTTTCTTTTGTATTATATTACTCATTCTTTTTATTGTTTTTACAACTTTAGGTAACGTGTGTGTGTGTGTGTATACTACCTGCCTCCTGATGAGAGATCATCAGAGAGAAGGAAGAAAACTTTTTTTTTCCTTTTTCCATTCTTTATTTTTAAAAATTTTATATCACATCACACAAAAGTGGTAATTCCATTTTAGACAACGTGGCACCAAAATTAAAAAGTCTGTATAATGCAGACCACACACATTTTTTCATCAGTAATCCCTGTGCCTCAATCAATTTCCTCCTTTTAAGAAAGTGTGATTTTACACGAAGTCCGCTACTACCGGAATAGATTCAACCAAAGGTGACCTTTACCTAAGAACTTTAGTGCAATACAGGTAATAGAACTCAGGACTACCTTCTGCCCATCCAGTTCAGAGAGTTCCTGGTTGGGTAGTACGAGCCCCAGGTCTATACAACTTGGCGTAGCAGACTCCTCAAGGCTTCCCAAGATAGCCATGCAAAATCAGTAAGATACTTCGGCTTTGTGCTCTTTGTCTTACTGTGAATCAGTCCTGACAATAGTGAGAAAGATCCCTGGCATGGACAAGGTATTCCCTAGAGGACGGTTATGCCTTCTGTGGGTTTAGCAGTGCCTCTTAGAGATTTTTCCTTATTAAAGGGACTTTTCCTGTCTCTTTCTTAGTCTCTCTCCAACTCCACTGACAAAAGACTAAAAGACCAAGACCTCCCATCAGGAACTAACAAGGCTTATATAGGGGCGACCAGGTCTAACCTCCTATTGGTGGGGCTGTGTAAAAAAGAAAAGGAGAAGTGCAGTGGGCTGTGAACGGTGTGTGGTACCTGCACATGTGATTGTCTAAAACTGAGAACATACAATACACAACTTAACCCAACTTAACAGTCCTTAAGCTGTGCCCCTACAAATAGACAGTTAAAGGAAAGTGAGAAACCAAGTAGTGAAAATACAAAAGACAGCTTCCTCCCCTTTGTGTGACACCTAACAGAGTTACCTTTTTCTGACACAAAACTTAGTGGTTCACCTGTACTGGGACACTACATCCACACTGTAAGGTTGAGGACCTTCAGGTCATGTGATCAGGTCCTTCACTCTTTTCTCTTTCCGTGCAGGTCCTGCTCCGTCATCTGTGTCTTCTGAAGTTCAGCCTACTCCCCCTGCACTACAGTGACCAAGCCGAACATTAGAACACCAGGCCTTTCCCCCCTCCCTGAGCCCAGCACTTGCCTGGGTAAGCCCAGTGCTGATGGCAGCCCTGAATGTGACCACGCTCTGCCCTCTGTGTCCTCTATGGGCATATACAGGCTGAGAGGTGGACACAGAGGGTGGGCATGGTCACATGCTTTTCCATGTTGGCCATCCTATGGACAAAATCACCACAGAACAGCCCAGCCTAGAGGGAGGAGTCTGATTTTAGATTTCTGAGGTACACAGGCAGCTGCTGTCAGTATATACAGTGAGTACAGTTACTAATACTTTACACTGAACGATTTAACTATAAAGTGGCCAACCCCTTTAAATACATAAACATCATTTTTTTTTTGTAATTACAAAAAAAAAATTTCCCCAAAATTTTCCCTACAAATAATATTTTTTGGGGATCCGTCATATGGTAGGGGCCATTACATAGCAGACACGCAGGTTTTTCCTTTCCCCTACTTCCTTTCCCCTACTTGTCTGCTCCTAAATACTATGCCATGACATTGTGCTGGTAAAAGTAGACTTGACTGAAGACAGGAAAATTATTTACAGTACACTACTATAGACATGACATGTAAAGGGAGAAATGGGTTACTGATGCACTAGCTATGTGAGCAGAAGTGAAAGAAACAACAGCATCACAACAAGCTTGTTACAGTAAGCTAGTGGTGTCCAACCTGTGGCCTTCCAGTTGTTGCAAAGCTTTGGCTGTCCAGGCATGATGGGAATTGCAGTTTTGCAACAGCTGGAAGAGGGGGGAGTTGGAACACCTATGTAATAAGCACTAAACTGCTGCTTAGTTGAAAAGAAAGCCTTGCTTTACCTTTCAGAGATCCTCTAATAAATATTGCAATAATGCAATATTCCTTCAAATAGTAAATTGGTGGCCGATATAGATAGAAATAAGGCCTGAGACCTGGAGGGTAGATGTCTTCCTGCATGCAAAGCAGAAGGATTGGAGCACTGCTCCTAGGGATCAGCTTGCCTTTTGGAGGTGGTGGTGTGCTGGAGGTTCGGAAATATAACACAGACTTGTGGAGAGCAGATCAGAAGAGCCACCCACTGAGTATGAAGCAAGTCTTGGGGGGGGGGGAGCAGTTTGGTTGGGGCTGAAATAAAAGCCACAGACCAGACAACACACAACTTTAGATCAGAGTTTTAGACTATGAAAAATTCTGTGGAACATCACCAGTAAGGGGCAAAATAGGGCACAAGTGGTTATTGTTATTCATGTAAAACCTGGTGGGATACTTGAAGAAAGTTGTTATCTCAGAATATTGAAGTTCATAAAACACTTATGATGTTTTGGTCTTTACGCTGGTTGTTATAATCCAACAAATGGCATGATTATGACCCATATGGGATCCAACAGACAACGAATGATAGGCAGTAATATGCTGTCCAGAGTTTCCGATAAATAAGCCATGCCTACAGCCAGTAGTAGAGGTTGGCAGGGAGCCTTAAAGCGACTCTGTATCCACAATCTGACCCCCCCCCCCCAAAACCACTTGTACCTTCAGATAGCTGCTTTTAATCCAAGATCTGTCCTGCGGTCCGTTCAGCAGGTGATTGTCATAAAAAATTATGTTTAAAATTGCAGCCCCGTGCCCTATGGGCGTATCTGTGCCCTAACTTTGCACCACCCATCCATCCCTCCTCCTCTTCATCATTAGGAATGCCACTGGAACAGTTACTTCTGTTTGAACACTGCACAGGTGTCTTAAAGGGAACCAATCACGCAGAAAATCAATGTAAAGCTAAGGATACGTGCTGTTAGATCACCCAGCACACTTCCCAAATATCCCCCTGTAACCTCTGAGCCCCCCTCAATGAGACAGTATTCTTACTTTGATCAGGTCATGCAAGTATGTAAACTTTTGGTAAGTAGTCAAGGTGGGCGTATGTAGTCACGATCCGGGGGCGTATGTAGTCACGGTCCAGGGCTGTAATCACGCCCAGAGGGGCGTGATTCGGAGGCTTGCGGTCCAGTGACGTCATCCGGGGGCTTGCGTTCCACGTCGCAGCCGCACCGACGTCTTCGGAAAGCCGCGCATGCCCAGTACGTCAGCGTCGTCTCCCGCCGTACTGCGCATGACAGACATAGCCTAGAACTCACTTAGCGCCGGAGATCGTCGCTGGAGGCTGTGTTTCACCTGCTGGGCTCACCTCAATTCATTTTTCTGCTGAAATCTGGTATTCCTCATCAGTTCTTTCTTCACTGCCACCAATGATTTACTTTGCAAACTCCCCCTGCCGCCAATGATTTTATTTGCAGGGGGAGTTTGCAAAGTAAATCATTGGTGGCAGTGAAGAAAGAACTGATGAGGAATACCAGATTTCAGCAGAAAAATGAATTGAGGTGAGCCCAGCAGGTGAAACACAGCCTCCAGCGACGATCTCCGGCGCTAAGTGAGTTCTAGGCTATGTCCGTCATGCGCAGTACGGCGGGAGACGACGCTGACGTACTGCGCATGCGCGGCTTTCCGAAGACGTCGGCGCGGCTGCGACGTGGATTGCAAGCCCCCGGATGACGTCACTGGACCGCAAGCCTCCGAATCACGCCCCTCTGGGCGTGATTACAGCCCTGGACCGTGACTACATACGCCCCCGGACCGTGACTACATACGCCCACCTTGACTACTTACCAAAAGTTTACATACAGCGCGTTACCTGATCAAAGTAAGAATACTGTCTAATTGAGGGGGGCTCAGAGGTTACAGGGGGATATTTGGGAAGTGTGCTGGGTGATCTAACAGCACGTATCCTTAGCTTTACATTGATTTTCTGCGTGATTGGTTCCCTTTAATGATCCAGCCCATGTGCTGTGGTAACACAGGAGGGGAATAATAGGCAATCTGCCTGGAGCATTCCTAATGGTGAAGAGGGTGGGGAGGAGGGACGGAGGGGTGGTGCAATTTTAAAATTAACTTTTTAGGACAATAACTGCATCAGCTGCCAAACGGACCCCAGGACAGATCTTGGATTAAAAACAGCTATCTGAAGGTACAAGCAGATTAGGGGGGTCAGATTGTGGGTACAGAGTCGCTTTAACTCTTTTTGGCAAGTCCGTCCACAGGTTTCTTTTATGTACTGTATATAAGAACATCAGTAGTTATTATTATTGTCTTTGAATATATTCAATTTCGAAAATTTATGCTTTTTAGATGATATGCTTTTCATTTGCATGTGTAAATGTGCGGTGAGAATTACAAAATACTTAAAAAACATCTATTCCTATTATATGGCTGGGTTCACACACTGTATATTTCAGGCAGTATTTGGTCCTCAAGTCAGGTCCTCATAGCAACCAAAACCAGGAGTGGATTGAAAACACAGAAAGGCTCTGTTCACACAATGTTGAAATTGAGTGGATGGCCGTCATATAACGGTAAATAACTGCCATTATTTCAATATAATAGCCGTTGTTTTAAAATAACAGCAAAAATTTGCCATTAAATGACGGCCATCCACTCAATTACAACATTATGTGAACATAGCCTTTCTGTGTTTTCAATCCACTCCTGGTTTTGGTTGCTATACAGCCTCACAAATACAGCCTCAAATATACATAGTGTGAACCCAGCCTTATAAAAGTGCGATCCCACTGGCACTGTTGTTAGTCAGTAATGAGATTTTTAGTATCTTCCAAGTACATAATTACCAATGTGTCATTTCATGTGGGTGTGTGCTAGAAAAAATGTAATAGTTTCAGTAATAAAGGACATAGTTTACCTTTATTATATCTCAGCAGGCCATCCATGTGAAGAGAGCTACCAGTGTAGGCCCCATGGCCTTTAGAAATTTAGCACTTCTCTGACGCATTTTGAGTCATGTTATCCCTTACTAGGCCAGGACATAAAGAAATGTGAGAGCAAGACTATTGACATGATGAGAAAGTGACAGGGGCGGGGGAAATGGGAGGCGGGAGCGGGTGACAGGAGCAAGGGAGATGGCAGCCTGGAGCCGGTGACAGGGGCAGGGGAGATGAGAACCAGGAGCGGGTGACAGGAGCAGGGGGAATGGGAGAGGGGGAGATGGGAACCAGGAGTCGGGGAGATGGTAGCTGGGAGCTGGGGAGATGAGAGCTCGGAGCAGGGAAGGTGGGAGCAGAAAGCGAGGGACATGAGAGCCGGGAGCGGATGACAGGAGCGGGGGGGAGGCATCCGTGCCACCATGCACACTATGACCTGTCCAATTTTTTCGTATTTTGACAAAGCGACTTTTAACAATAAACGATCACAAACTAGATTGTTTACCGTTAACCTGAAATTGTTCACCATTTTAGGCTGGGTTCACACGATGTAACTGTGCGGCTGTATTTTTTATGCGGCTGTAAATGTGCGGGTGAAACTCCGGCCGTGGGAAAAAATAGACATGCGGCTCAAAACATACGGTCATTTACTTGGAAATCTGGTTCAACTAAAAATAACAAATAAAATGTTAAGAAAGTGATGCAAACACCTCTGGATGCATCTGGGAAAGCAGGGAACACAGTTTACATGAATTGCTATTACCGGGGTTTGCGATCCTCTGCACTATAGCCGATGTCTCTCATGGTTAATATATTGAATTAATAAAACACATTTTCTTTCTAATAAAGTCCCTTTTATTGTTTAATAATTAAATGTAAACGATTCCATCATTTTGCAATTAAATATACTGTTAAAATAAATATATATATAAATAAATGTATATTTATATATATATATTAATTTTTTGACAGTATATTTAATTGCACAATGATGGATTCGTTAGAATTAAATTATTGAACAAAGAAACTGTATTTATTTCAACGAAAATGTGTTTTATTAATTAAATATTAATTAGTACAGGAAGCTCCATAAGCCATTAATTCATATTCCCGGCAATAGAGCATTCTGTACTAATCATCACTTTACTTTAATTAAAACATCAAATGTTTCTTCTAATTATGTTATGACAATAGCATTATTAGAAGAAACATTTAGAATTATATGTGCGCTCAGCTGATTGGCTGATCGGCTGAGCGCACATATAATGAGCCGGTCCGCAGTACAGTGACTTCATTGTGCTGCGGAGCAGCGAAGAGACAACATCGGGACATCGGATGGTGAGTATAGAGCTCTCCCCACCCCCTCCCCAGCACTGCACCCCTCCCAGCAAGGAAGGGGGGTCACATTGTGGGGCTCAAGTTCAAAGATAAAAGATGCTTGATCATAATATGTGCGTGGAAATGAAAAAAAAAAAAAGTTCTTTACTTTATTCCAATATCAGCTTTACAGGTAGAGAATACAGCGTGCTGTGTGGTGTTACAGGTAGAGAATACAGCGTGCTGTGTGGTGTTACAGGTAGAGAATACAGCGTGCTGTGTGGTGTTACAGGTAGAGAATACAGCGTGCTGTGTGGTGTTACAGGTAGAGAATATAGTGTGCTGTGTGGTGTTATAGGTACTATAACACCACACAGCACAGTATTCTCTACCTGTAACACCACACAGCGCACTGTATTCTCTACCTGTAACACCACACAGCACGCTGTATTCTCTACCTATAACACCACACAGCGCACTGTATTCTCTACCTGTAACACCACACAGCACGCTGTATTCTCTACCTGTAACACCACACAGCACTGTATTCTCTACCTGTAACACCACACAGCACGCTGTATTCTCTACCTGTAACACCACACAGCATGCTGTATTCTCTACCTATAACACCACACAGCACAGTATTCTCTACCTGTAACACCACACAGCGCACTGTATTCTCTACCTGTAACACCACACAGCACGCTGTATTCTCTACCTGTAACACCACACAGCACACTGTATTCTCTACCTATAACACCACACAGCACGCTGTATTCTCTACCTATAGCACCACACAGCACTGTGTGGTGTTACAGGTAGAGAATACAGCGTGCTGTGTGGTGTTACAGGTAGAGAATACAGTGTGCTGTGTGGTGTTACAGGAGGAGAATACAGTGTGCTGTGTGGTGTTACAGGTAGAGAATACAGTGTGATGTGTGATGTTATAGGTAAAGAATACAGCGTGCTGTGTGGTGTTACAGGTAGAGAATACAGTGTGCTGTGTGGTGTTACAGGTAGAGAATACAGCGTCCTGTGTGGTGTTATAGATAGAGAATACAGCGTGCTGTGTGGTGTTACAGGTAGAAAATACAGTGTGCTGTGTGGTGTTATAGGTAGAGAATACAGTGTGCTGTGTGATGTTACAGGTAGAGAATACAGTGTGCTGTGTGGTGTTACAGGTAGAGAATACAGCGTGCTGTGTGGTGTTACAGGTAGAGAATACAGTGTGCTGTGTGGTGTTACAGGTAGAGAATACAGTGTGCTGTGTGGTGTTACAGGTAGAGAATACAGCGTGCTGTGTGGTGTTACAGGTAGAGAATAAAGTGCTGTGTGGTGTTACAGGTAAAGAATACAGCGTGCTGTGTGGTGTTACAGGTAGAGAATACAGCGTGCTGTGTGGGTGGGACCACAATTAAATCATAAATTACTGCAAATAATTCAGTATCACAATGAAACTGCAATGTGTGAACACAGCCTAGATGTTCTGCAACAGCTTTGGGCGGGAAATAGGCAGGGTGGAGGACTGTGATGAACAGCTGAGAGAAAGCATTGCATTCTGGAACCTGTAGTACTGTGTACAACTTATAAACCAGGAAATACAGAAACACAAAACAGAACAAAACCCACCAAAACAAATGGATTTTTGGTAGTTTCAAAAATGGAATAGATAGGTAAGTAATCCTTTATGCTTCTGCAGAAGTTTAATTTTTTAACCTCTACCTGGAGTTCCCCTTTAAGCTTCATTCACTTCAATGAAACTGAGTTGCAAAAACCCCACCCAAACCAGAGACAAGAGTGGCCATGTTTTTCTAACGCTGGATAACCTCTTTAAATGTCAGTACTATACCCTATATATTTTGCCAGTTTGTACTATCCTTTGGGCCTTTCTGCTCAGATAAAAGGAAATCTGTAGGAAAATAAATGCATCCCCCTGGAATACAGCAGATTCTGTAGATAAACAAAAAAGGAAAGAGTTGTGGCATCCTCTGTTTTTCCCATCTGATTATGTTGGCAATTTTCTGAAGGGAAAATATACTGATGAACTAGTTTACAAACAACATTGAACATAACACTATGATTCATGGACTTACATTTAAGAATCTGAATACAAAGAATGCGCCATATTTGTCACCTTATAAGACGCACCTGATGGCAAGTGGGCATAATGTGATTTAGTAAAGGTTGTTTTACTTTTTAGAATGTTAGAGGGCTTAGAGGTTTAGAATTTGACGTACGCTAACAGAGGCGACAATCGGGGATACAAATGTATGACAAACAGGTATTCTAACGGATGGCAATCAGGTACAGCAATATGACAGTGGCGACGATCAGGGTAGGAAGGGATTCATTTGACTTGCACTACCTTGAGTTCCTTTTTAAAATACTTTTGATCATTGGTGGTCAGTGTCGTTTTTGGACCTTTAACCCTCTCCCTGTTGCTGTTTAGCATTGAAATCCATGAAATCCCTTATGAAGTTTCTGGGGCTCGAAGATATGATCCAAATGTGCTGGCAATGCTGTCCTCCATCTCAGTGGCATAGGTGCAGTGAGACAGTGAGGTCGTCTAAGCCAGTGAGACAGAGGGCATCTGCATCGACTCCCCCAGCCTTAGCAATGTGACAAGAAAGGAGTGAATCTCAATACTGGATGCTGGCAGGGATATGGTTAAACAGCCAGAAACTCCTTTTCAGCTTCAGATGTAGTAAGGATCAAAAATGGATGCCGGGCGCTTCAGCTTTGTTTTATAAGATGTGCTAACTTTTTCTTCCTACTTTGGGAGAAAAAATGTCTCTTATAAAGCAAAAAATCTGGTAAGGTCACAACCGATTTAACAAGCTCTACTAATGATGAGACACAATATATGGAACTGCGCAGGGCTGTGTTTGTCATTAGGCACCCATGTTAAGGGGGGCAGCAGACAGCGATCAGGTCAAGCAGCTGCTGAACAAAGCAAGAAAAAGAAAGTAATGACCACATAGTATCATAGTTGATAAGATTGAAAGAAGAGAAAGGTCCATCAGGTTTAACCTAGAGAAACCCTACTGTGTTGAACCAGAGAAAGGCAAAACCCCCTATGAGGCAGATTACAATTGCCCCATCACAGGGAGATAATTCCTTCCCGACTCCAATGGCAATCAGAATAATCCCTGGATCAACATATCAACGGAAATCTAATGCCCATAATTAGTAATATTATATTTGTCAGGACGGGACAGGTAGGGACAAGAAACAACAGTGAGCCCTAGGTCTGAACCCACCATCTGTCCCTACCTACTTGCCTCAATCGGCCCCAGGCAGCCGCGGACAACCACAAAGACGTTCCCTATACGGAGTACGTGAAACACAGAACAAGACAGACGGACAAACACAGTATAGGATAGTCAAACAGGCAGGGTCAAAACCAAACGGGCAGCGCAGTACAAAACAAGTAACAATCGGATAGTCAAAAGTCAGAGCCAGAGGTCAGGTAACACAGTCAAGCAAGCAGAGGGAGTTAGGACGGGGATCGCAGGAATAGACAAGGAGGAGCTGGGACCAGGGTATTAACCTAAATAGCCAGCACTGGGACTCTGCTTCAGCTTTGTTTCATGCTGACCAAGAGCCTGGTCCGGATCCCCATTGGACTGGCGCTCTGATCTTCCAGGTTGCAGACAGGCAGAGAAACCTGTCAATCACAGAGACAAAACAGGTGCATAATCAAGTCCCAAAGCTTTTCAGCTTAACTCCTGCATTGCATGACTCCTGGGCACACAAAAGCAAACACCAGGCCCAGTTCACACCAGGCTACTGCACATTCCTGACAATATTGTTCAAGAAAAGCACCCAGGCCTATAATTAATGAAAGTAGATGACTTCAACCAAAATGATTGTTTGAAAAATCCTTTTAGCCGACCGATGACAAACTTAGGCTTTTTAAATGGTTACTTTCAACATACACAAAAACATGGTCAACCACATTTCTATGTACGCTAAAAAAAAAAAAAAAAAAAAAAATCAGTTTTGATCCGTTCTTTTTTAGGCTATGTTCACACAACGTATATTTTCGTAAAAGCATTATTATTACGAAAATATACGTTACCTTGCCGTCTATGGGATCCCGGACGGAGCATATATACATAGTAGCGTTGCAAACAACTGACATGTCAGTTTTCTGCGGCTGCTATTCAGTTAATAGCTGCTGCAGAAAACACTGTCAGTGCACACTATGGAGCGAGTGGCTCCAGCCGCATCCTCCATAGTGTGCTGTGGGGAGTTCTGATGCGGGAGCTCCAGCCGTACGCTCCATAGTGTGCTGTGGGGAGTTCTGATGCAGGAGCTCCAGCCGCACGCTCCATAGTGTGCTGTGGGGAGTTCTGATGCGGGAGCTCCAGCTGCACGCTCCATAGTGTGCTGTGGGGAGTTCAGATGCGGGAGCTCCAGCCGCACGCTCCGTAGTAAGCTGTGGGGAGTTCTGATGCAGGAGCTCCAGCCGTACGCTCCATAGTGTGCTGTGGGGAGTTCTGATGCGGGAGCTCCAGCCGCACGCTCCATAGTGTGCTGTGGGGAGTTCTGATGCGGGAGCTCCAGCCGCACGCTCCATAGTGTGCTGTGGGGAGTTCTGATGCGGGAGCTCCAGCCGTACGCTCCATAGTGTGCTGTGGGGAGTTCTGATGCGGGAGCTCCAGCCGCACGCTCCATAGTGTGCTGTGGGGAGTTCTGATGCAGGAGCTCCAGCTGCACGCTCCATAGTGTGCTGTGGGGAGTCCTGATGCGGGAGCTCCAGCCGTACGCTCCATAGTGTGCTGTGGGGAGTTCTGATGCGGGAGCTCCAGCCGCACACTCCATAGTGTGCTGTGGGGAGTTCTGATGCAGGAGCTCCAGCCGCACGCTCCATAGTGTGCTGTGGGGAGTCCTGATGCGGGAGCTCCAGCCGTACGCTCCATAGTGTGCTGTGGGGAGTTCTGATGCGGGAGCTCCATCTGCACGCTCCATAGTGTGCTGTGGGGAGTTCAGATGCAGGAGCTCCAGCTGCACGCTCCATAGTGTGCTGTGGGGAGTTCTGATGCGGGAGCTCCAGCCGTACGCTCCATAGTGTGCTGTGGGGAGTTCTGATGCGGGAGCTCCAGCCGCACGCTCCATAGTGTGCTGTGGGGAGTTCTGATGCAGGAGCTCCAGCTGCACGCTCCATAGTGTGCTGTGGGGAGTCCTGATGCGGGAGCTCCAGCCGTACGCTCCATAGTGTGCTGTGGGGAGTTCTGATGCGGGAGCTCCATCCGCACACTCCATAGTGTGCTGTGGGGAGTTCTGATGCAGGAGCTCCAGCTGTACGCTCCATAGTGTGCTGTGGGGAGTTCTGATGCGGGAGCTCCAGCCGTACGCTCCATAGTGTGCTGTGAGGAGTTCTGATGCAGGAGCTCCAGCCGCACGCTCCATAGTGTGCTGTGGGGAGTTCTGATGCGGGAGCTCCAGCCGCACACTCCGTAGTGTGCTGTGGGGAGTTCTGATGCGGGAGCTCCAGCCGCACGCTCCATAGTGTGCTGTGGGGAGTTCTAATGCGGGAGCTCCAGCCGCATGCTCCATAGTGTGCTGTGGGGAGTTCTGATGCGGGAGCTCCATCCGCACGCTCCATAGTGTGCTGTGGGGAGTTCTGATGCGGGAGCTCCAGCCGCACGCTCCATAGTGTGCTGTGGGGAGTCCTGATGCGGGAGCTCCAGCCGCACGCTCCATAGTGTGCTGTGGGGAGTTTTGATGCGGGAGCTCCAGCCGCATGCTCCATAGTGTGCTGTGGGGAGTTCTGATGCGGGAGCTCCATCCGCACGCTCCATAGTGTGCTGTGGGGAGTTCTGATGCGGGAGCTCCAGCCGTACGCTCCATAGTGTGCTGTGTGGAGTTCTGATGCAGGAGAAATGTCTGATTTAAATGTCTGATTTAAGCAAATCTATATTTTTGTAGCAAGCAAGCAAGCAAGGTTGTAACAGAAGCAATAAGCCTTCTTGTCCACCAGTGACACAAATGAGGATGATGGATCAGTGTTAAATGACTCCATATTGACCATATAGAGGAGATTATGTGTAGAAAACAGTGGCATAGCTACCATTGAGGCAGACCAGGCGACTGCTTTGGGGCCCATGGGGCAGGGGGGTCCGGCAAAACATGTGGTCTGTCTCCATTGTACTACCAGCTGCCACTGTCAACTCACTTACCAACAGCGGCTTACTCCCCCTGAGAGACAGTGGCTTTCTGCCGCAGTGACAGGATCAGGCACTGCCACTACGCCCCCCACCGGACAGTGACAGCTGTAGCAGGTACTGCCACTTGTGCTAACTGCACTAAGTGTCATCTGCACCTCAGGAAGCCTTCCCCCCAACAGTAGGGTTAGGTGTGGTGGCACTGCTAGCACGCAACACTCCTCCAACCCCCTCCTGCCCCCGACAGAGACGCTGCCTGGCCCCATCCTCCTTCATGTCATGTGAGTATTTACATGGGTGGGTGGGGGGCCCGTAAGATTTCTTGCTATGGGGCCCCATGAATCCCAACTACGCCCCTAGTAGAAATTATTAATTGTGGAGAGGTTTCACATTTATTGTTGATATGTCAGATACAACAGCAACCAGGGCATGAGGGGTTAACCTATTTTTACAGTAAGATATAGTTTTCCCCGGCACAGCTGAAAAGCTCTTTGAGTCACCAAGCAGCTTACCCCGGCGAATGTGTGGGCAAACACACAAGTATGCTGCCAATCTATGAAACAGTGCGTTTTACACAGTAATCCTCCAGATAAGAGCCTTCATTTTCTTGATTAAATCCTCCTATGCTGTCAGCACCATGGAACAGATTTCTGCCTTACTAAGTGTTGGGCTAAAAATACATGACTATTTTTTTTTGTCTATCTGTGAGCTGGCATTATACATTTGTTACATAAGGCAGAAGAGAAAGAGAATAATACCAATGATGAGTTTGTCTTCGGACTTAATCCGAAAGCCGAGTGGAGGTATTCTTAAGCTGAACACACAGAAAAAAGATCTTTAACAGATCAATGTGTAATGACAAAAGGATGCTTTTCATTCCCTATAGGGATATTGCTGATTCACCAACCTATAGGCATCAGTTTCCCTGACAAAGAACATTCTCATATGGAATGTACAGATATTGAGATCTAGCTAGTTGTTGTGTTATGGTTGTCACCATGCTCCCAAATCCAGCAAGCCAAAATGCAAATAAAGGGCATCCCCCCCAATAAGAGGACTGCCTCAGTATACTATCATCCTATATCACATTATCACATCAGCCCGTTATATACATTATATACATGCCAGGGCCTGGCTTTGGCCAGCTCCCCTGTCAGGGACAGAGGACAGCCACCAAAGATTTCCTTTCTGAATTAAGCAACCACAACTATTGTAGGGATCTTCCCGGGGGATGGTGTGTTTGGACACAGTTCACGGCAGACTTGGACTCTCTGTCACTTCACTTGGCAGGTAATATTGCAGGGTGTGCATAAGCCCCAGCTCCCAGCGAACACACCATACAGGCTGTTCACTCCTGTCTGAGAGACTCCCCTGCACACTGAGCTCACCTTTTGCCTTCTCAGGCTGATTGGGATCAGAGCTCACCTGATCCCAAAACCCATACTGGATCGAGGGGGAGGGAATGGCAGATCCCACTACCAACCTATCCACCATTCCAGTAAATCCAGGCCCGGTAAAAATAAATAATAACTCAGCAGCATAGCACTGCTGAGCAACAGATCCCTCCTGGACTTACCACCTCACACTACGCATCAGCCTAGGTGAGATGTACACCCCCTCGAACACATCTCCAGTGACATGTCCACATATCCCCCCCCTCTTCTTCAGACCGGAGGGCTGAGCGTTTTGTCCCCACAGGCAGTGTACCCTTGATAGGGCGTCAGCATTCGCCTGTAATTTCCCTGGCCGGTGTTCTACAGTGAAATTGAAGTTTTGTAGGGACAGAAACCATCTAGTCACCCTTGCGTTTTTTTCTTTGTTAAGCTTCATCCATGTTAGGGGGGCATGGTCTGTCACTAACTTGAATCTCCTGCCTAGCAAGTAGTACCTCAGGGACTCTAGGGCCCACTTCACTGCCAGACACTCTCGCTCAACTATGGCATAGTTTTTCTCGGCCGGGGATAGCTTCCTACTTAAGTACATCACCGGGTGCTCCTCGCCATTCACGACCTGTGAGAGGACGGCACCTAACCCTGTGTTAGAGGCATCTGTCTGTACTAGAAACTCTCGCCTAAAGTCAGGGGTAACTAGCACAGGTTGTTGGCACAGGGCAGACTTAAGGCTTTGAAAAGCCTTCTCGGCCTCTGGAGTCCATGTCACCATTGCGGACTTCGCACCCTTTGTCAGGTCAGTTAGTGGGGCTGCAACTGAAGCAAAATTCGGCACAAACCTTCGGTAATAGCCCGTAATACCCAGGAAAGCTCTGACCTGTTTCTTTGTGAGGGGTTGAGGCCAATTCTGTATTGCCTCAATTTTATTTAGTTGTGGTTTCACTAACCCCCTCCCAATAATGTAGCCCAAGTATTTGGCCTCCTCTAAGGCTAGTGCACACTTCTCTGCATTGATGGTTAACCCCGCATCACTTATGGCATCTAACACCGCCTGGACCTTACAGAGGTGACTTTCCCAATCCGGGCTAAAAATGACCACATCATCGAGGTAGGCAGCGGAGTAATCACGATGTGGTCGCAGAATCAAGTCCATCAACCTCTGAAAAGTGGCAGGGGCTCCATGTAACCCGAATGGCATCACTACGTATTGGAAGAGCCCATCAGGGGTGGAGAATGCAGTCTTCTCTCTAGCCTTAGGAGTGAGTGGGATCTGCCAGTAGCCCTTAGTGAGATCGAGGGTAGTTATGTACCTGGCATTACCCATCCTTTCTATCAACTCATCTACCCTGGGCATGGGGTAGGCATCGAACTTGGAGATCTCATTTAACTTTCTAAAATCATTACAGAACCTCCAAGTTCCATTGGGCTTTGGGATTAACACAATCGGGCTGGACCACTCGCTCTGAGACACCTCAATGACTCCTAGGTCAAGCATACGTTTTACCTCGGATGATACCGCCTCCCTCCGTGCTTCTGGTATCCTATAGGGCTTAAGGTTTACTCTGCTTCTAGGCTCAGTTTCAATATGATGACTAATGAGATGCGTACGCCCTGGTAGGTCAGAAAACTTGTTTTTATTTTTCTGCAGGAACTCCTTAGCTTCCTGCTTCTGGGACACTGATAGGGTGTCACCAATCCTGACCGGAGGGATTGGTGGTGACAGATGACCAACAGGATTTGTCGCCACCAAGGATTCCCTGTCTTTCCAGGGCTTGATCAAGTTTATGTGATAAACTTGAAAAGGCTTCCTTCTACCTGGTTGGTGTACCTTGTAGTTGACCTCACTGATCTTCTCTACAATTTCATAGGGACCCTGCCACTTTGCTAAGAATTTGCTTTCTACCGTGGGAACAAGTATGAGTACCCGGTCACCTGGGCTAAATGTCCTGATTCTTGCAGAACGATTGTAAATTCTGCTTTGGCCCTCTTGCGCCCTCTGGAGGTGTTCCCTTACTAGGGGCATTACAGTGGCTATACGGTCCTGCATTTGTGCTACATGCTCTATAACACTCTTGTATGGGGTGGACTCACTTTCCCATGTCTCTTTCGCTATATCCAACAAACCCCTAGGGTGACGACCATAGACTAATTCGAAGGGAGAGAACCCTGTGGACGCTTGGGGTACTTCCCTAATAGAAAACATCAGGTAAGGTAGTAAGTGATCCCAATCCCGACCATCTTTTTCCACTACTTTCTTTAACATATGTTTCAGGGTTTTATTAAACCTCTCCACTAACCCGTCTGTCTGTGGGTGATATACAGAGGTTCGTAGGTGTGAGATTTTAAACAGTTTGCATAGCTCTTTCATTACCTTTGACACAAATGGGGTACCTTGGTCGGTCAAGATTTCCTTGGGGATCCCCACCCTGGAAAACATATAAAACAATTCCCGTGCAATTGTTTTAGAGGCAGTGTTTCTTAGGGGTACAGCCTCAGGATAGCGGGTCGCGTAGTCCAACACAACTAGAATGTACTGGTGTCCCCTAGCCGACTTTACAATGGGGCCCACCAAGTCCATTGCGATCCGGTCAAAAGGTACCTCTATGATGGGGAGTGGGACCAAAGGACTGCGAAAATGCGACACTGGAGCGCTAAGCTGACATGTGGGGCACGACTCACAGTATTTTTTTATGTCAGCATAAATCGCAGGCCAATAAAACCTCTGGAGGACTCTCTCCTGTGTTTTATCTGTCCCCAAGTGGCCCCCAAGGACATGATTATGGGCCATGTCGAGTACCTGACGCCGGTACGACTTAGGCACCAGAAGCTGTTCCACCACCTCATCATTAATCCTAGTGACTCTATAGTAGAGATCATTAGTCATAGAAAAATGTGGAAATTTTTTCTCAGCTTCTGGCTCCTGAGGTACCCCATTCATAACAGTGACCTGCTCTCTAGCATTTTTGAGAGTGGGGTCCTGTAATTGTGCAGTACCAAAATTATCCCTAGACACCTCTAAGTCTGGAACATTCTGCGCAGTGGGAGGAGCCTCTTCCTCACCAGCCAGGACCTGCAAAGGAAAAGCATCATTTTCATCCTGTACATTTTTATCATTTACCGTGGGTAATGCAATAGACTTAGGGGTCTCCTCACTCCTTTCAGGGGATTGTTGTTGTCCCCATAGAGCCCAGAACAAAGGAAAATCACGCCCCAATATCACATTATGCATAAGGTTTTTAACCACACCCACTTCATATTGTACAGCGCCTAGTTCAGTCCCGACATTAGCCAGCACTATAGGGTAAACCTTTGTATGCACACCACACTCATATGTCTTTTTGGCACAAAGTCCCCAGTCACCAGGCTGGCATGCACCAGGGTGACAAGGCTTCCTGAGTCCAGCAACGCCTTAACAGGAAAGTCATTTACAGTAATGTTGCAGACTTGTGGTTCAGTCTCTAGTCCAGTGACTGCAACAAAAGACGGCTCCGCAAATAGCGACTGACGCCGGCTAGCGTCACACTCCATGGGCTCAGTGGTAAGAGGGCAATGGGCAGACATATGTCCCGTCTCATGGCATCTCCAGCACTGGATAGGGCCTGGTCTCCTTGGCAAGGAGTCCTTTTTAGGGCCACTTAGCCACCGGGGACCATCACCAGTCTTTTGCCCCTGAGACACCTCCTGAGCGCTCTTCCCTCTATCAGCACCCCTCCACACTCCCCCAATAGATGGAAGTCTCTTACCAGCTGAAGGCACAGGTCTGGCACTCCGGGGAGGTGACGGTGCTGCAGGAACATCACGGAGGTAGTCCTCAGTCGCCTGGAACCTCTCCACAAGGCTGACGAGTTCGTCGGCACTCCTAGGGTCACCTTGTCCCACCAAGCGTTGTAGATCAGCAGGAAGGGCACGGAGGTAGCGATCCATCACGACCCTTTCTAGGATCTGGGCAGGAGTAGAGGTGTCTGGCTCCAACCACTTTCTTGCCAAATGGATCAGGTCGTACATCTGGGACCTCGCTGACTTGTCCAGACTGTAGCTCCAGTTGCGGACCCTCCGGGCACGGACAGCAGCAGTAACTCCTAGTCGGGCGAGTATCTCTGCTTTTAGCCGAGGATAGTCTTTGACCTCTTGCTCACTGAGGTCATAATAGGCCTTTTGAGGTTCGCCTGTTAAATAGGGCACAATCACTTCTGCCCACTCAGTGGAGGGTAGCTTTTCTCGCTCAGCCACACGCTCAAAGACAGTTAAATAGGCCTCAACATCGTCATCAGCAGTCATCTTTTGCAGCGCACGCTGCACGGCTCTTCTCACAGACAAAGTCTCTGGCGCGGCTGCTGCCACCAGCTGGGGATTAGCACCTGCAGACGCCTCCTGCTTTGCTATCAGGTGCTCAATAAGTCTCTGTTGTTGAGCCATCGCTTGTTCGTGGCGCAGATTAGCGGCTGCCTGATCCTGTTTAGCGGCTGCCTGAGCCTGTTGTTGTGCGGCCAATGCTTGCTCATGGCGTAGGTTAGCGTCTGTCAGAGCCTGTTGTTGCTGCATATTAGCCTGCTGCTGTTGCAGACTCACTTGCATTAACTGCTTCATCATCTCCTCCATGTTGCTTGACTGTTTTTGGAGTGAAGCCGCAGCCTTCACCCAGGACATAAGCAGCTGTAGCCAAGTTGATGCACACCGTTGCCCCTAGCAACCGTTTTGCCCGCTCCGCAGCACCAATTGTAGGGATCTTCCCGGGGGATGGTGTGTTTGGACACAGTTCACGGCACACTTGGACTCTCTGTCACTTCACTTGGCAGGTAATATTGCAGGGTGTGCATAAGCCCCAGCTCCCAGCGAACACACCATACAGGCTGTTCACTCCTGTCTGAGAGACTCCCCTGCACACTGAGCTCACCTTTTGCCTTCTCAGGCTGATTGGGATCAGAGCTCACCTGATCCCAAAACCCATACTGGATCGAGGGGGAGGGAATGGCAGATCCCACTACCAACCTATCCACCATTCCAGTAAATCCAGGCCCGGTAAAAATAAATAATAACTCAGCAGCATAGCACTGCTGAGCAACAGATCCCTCCTGGACTTACCACCTCACACTACGCATCAGCCTAGGTGAGATGTACACCCCCTCGAACACATCTCCAGTGACATGTCCACACTATGCAGTGCTAAGTTACGCCAGGAGAGAGAAGCCAAACAGGGATCACCTTGCCCATGCCAAGAACCTCTCTACAACACGCAGGGCAGTTGCTTCCAAGCTATAGGAACTGACCACAGTGGGCCAAAGGTACGGAACATCTACGTATCCCACTGCTCAGTGCAGAGCAACTGGGTAATCTTGGGAGTCTGCTTTACCAAGATAAAACGGACTTGGGCTCGTACTACCCACCTAGGACGGGTAGCCTGCAACTGGGGCGCATAAGGCGGTTAGAGACTAGAACAGTCATCTGTGAGTACGAGTATTCTCTTTCACCTCTTCTGTTACTACACCTGTGCCGGCAGAGCACACTTAGGGCCCTATTACACAGGATGATTATTGTTCAAAAAATCGTTAGATCATTTGGATTTGAACCATAATCATTTAGTGTAATAGCAGACGATTAAATGACCAACGAGAAATCATTGGTCGTTTGATAGAATTTAGACTTACTTTTATCTGTGATCGTTTGCAAATTGTGTGCATAGAATAAGACATGGTTTGGTCATTTGCCGTAGTGATAAATACAATAAGACGACCACAAAAACGATCACTGGAGGCTCTTATCTTCCCTGTGCATCCCTGGGCCCCCCTCCCCTACGGACCCCATAGCAGCTGCCTACCCTGCTTATGGTAACTACGCAACTGCGAGCAGCGTTCCGTGTAATTGGGTGAACAATTTCAGTTTGTTCAACATAGTTGTCGTTTAAGATCGTTGATCGTTGAAAAATCGCTTAGTGTAATAGTACCCTTACTACATTGGGCAGGGCCCCACTGGCAACTCCTCTTATCTTTCTCTCTACTGCAAAGTAACTACTAAAAGCACCGGTTCTATCTCAACTCACAGCAGCTAAGTCTTCTGTAAAGATTTGTACTGTTCCACTGCACTGTCATCACGTATAAATATCTTATTTTTGCCATACGCACTGAACTTGTTTACTCTTTGAGCACCTGCACCTACATACCTCTGTATACTTGGGCTATCCTCCCTGTGCTGTGGCAACTGTCCAGGGTGGGTCTACCACCACTCCAGGCTACCGTGACAAGTGCCCCTAAACTCCCCTGAGGCGCCGGCTACCGGCCACCACAAAACCTCTAAACAGGTGTTGTATACACACAACAGACATAATATACATGTTCAGCCAAGCCAAACTTATGTATTATTGGGTGAATTAGGGCTCATAGACATGCTACAGATGCTGAACTGTAGGAACAAATAAACCTGCCCTGGCAATAACCTACCAGTACATGTGTATTTTGCATACCAGACGAATGTCATATGTGAGTCTATTTACTCATGTCCTATAGATAACGTCAAGTGACATTCACCGCATAGACATGGTAAAAGTGCAAAAATCGCATTATAGTCAGTTTCAGTAAACATGACATACTGAGTTAGTGATAGCTGAAGGACCATCTGTACAATACAGCACATAGCAAGCCTATACAAGCCGTCTCAGCAACCAGATAATCGCCCCCCCCCCTTCATTTTTCAGCTATATTGAAAATCATAGTTGAGTGTTTTTCAGCACTGAGGCCTCCCACAAAGAATCATGTGTTGTGCAGTATATGTTTTTATAACATGGGGGCTTTTGATTCATATATGCAATTGTATGACATAAAGTACAATACATTAGGGAATAGCATTGAGTACATGCACTGTGAGATTGGCCTAGTTTATATGCTGAATGTAAAGGCAAAGTGTGAAGAGGAAAGCACAAGTAAGTAACAAGCAGACTTATATTCTATTCCATTCAGCTGGATCCTGTAATAACCACATACAGTGCAGTTTATGTTTTCTTTAACATATGTATGACAGATGGCAGTAAATGGCACCTATTATAGGGCTATATACATCAGGGACCTCCCCCAGCAGTAACACCCAGCAGATACTGCCTTGGGGAATGTGCACACTACGGAATCCCCACGCGAACCATACAATGATGGGAGCAGCGGAGATGCGTACCACCGCCAGAGTCCGTGAGCTGCAGAATCCGCGGCGGGTGTTCCATCGGAATTCCGTAGTGTGCACATACCCAAACGTAGTGTCATCCCAGTCTGTTCTCTTGTATCCTTAGTATGGTATAGTGTATGTCCACTAGAGTTTTTTTTATAGAACTATCAAAGTGGATGTTAAAGGGTTCCTGTGATTTCAAAAGATTTTTTTAAAAACTTGCATGGTTTTGTTACAGTAACCCTTCAGAGTAGTGACCCCCTGAGAGTTTCCACCATGGTGCACAGATATTTCCCGGGTTCCATTCACATCAGCCAGTGTCCTGCAGCTCCGCTACCTGCAACACCATGACCCCGGCTGAGTGATTGACTGCCCAACCAATCAGTGACTGGGTCGGGGGGAATTGCTCAGCCAGGCCGTTGCTGCTGCAGGAGCTGAGTTTGTGATATACCCAATTTCCTGTAGAAGATGACAGGCGGTAGGGATAAATGTCTGCCTGCTGTTTTTACCGTTCATTGGACTTCCTCTTTAATGTCACCTGATCTGGCTGTTACTAGAGACAGATTTCCCCTGACAACAGGCAGTGGACAGCAGATTACATAGAGTGAGACAATTGTTAGACAAATGGTTAAGACGTAAGAGCTTTTTTCCTACTATAATGAATCATTTTTTTGGTTAAAAAAGTCATTTAAAAAAGGAGGAATTGCCTAGACTACATAAAGGGAAGTCGTTTGAAATGACAGTGTCTGTTTAAAACAAATGTACCATGAGGTACTTTTTTTTTTTTTGTCCTGATGGCATGGTCCATTTTTTTAAAATGCCGCTCAGTTCCTGCGCTTGGCATGCATGTTCCTGTGCACCGGCCCAGCTCAGATCACTGGAGGCAGCCCCACCACCGCGGGTTCATTGATTCTAGCCAGGCCTGTGGACAGGAAAAGACCGGCGCTGAGTGAGGAAACTGGGTAGCATTTCAAAAAAGGACTGCGCCACCGGGATCCCTGGGATCAGCCGGTGCTGATCTGCTAAAGTAGAAAAAAATTTACCTGATGGTACAATCACTTTAAGGATCCTGTTGCACAGCTCTGTGCTTTAATGGATCTGTAGCATAGGCCTGGCACAATTTCATGGCAGTAATAGGGTCCTTTGGTAGCCAGGCTCCTTCTGTCGGCCCCAAGTATGTGATTGAGGTACATTTGGTAGTACTGCAACTGAAACCCTAACTATTAAAAATATATATATATATTACATTTTTTATCTTGCGCAGTGCAGGGATGATTGACAGGCAAAGAGACCCATTAGTGGCCTCTCTTCCTATCAATCATCCCTGCACTGTGCGCAGACAGGCATAAAGCAGTGACTAGTCACAGACAGCTCCCCACTCAGGTGACTAGTTGCCTCATGTGGCGTAATAAAACATCTTTTTCCGCACAGTTGCACAGTACACCTATACTGTGCTGCTGGGAACCATTTCAGCACAATCATGCACAATCATTGTAACATGAAACTGGCAAATCAGAATGCTTGTTCATTGTGACAAGTTTATATTAAAAATGTATGTATTGTTTTCCTCTTTTGTTATTTTGGATACAGTAGACAGATAGGTAATGACTACAGTTTCTTGGTCAAAATAAATGTTGTCGTCTGTTGTGATTATATGTTGTGCTTGCAACATTTTCCTATCCTGCACAGATGATATCCTTTGGCTGACTTGCTTTCTAATTTTGCAGCTATTAGGATGACAAAAGCAATAGACTGAAATGTCATAGCTGTCATAAGATTTTTCAGTCCTTGTTCAGTTTTTTTTCTATTAAAGTGAGGTGAGCTATATCGGGACAGATCTATCATATTTTAGCCATTTCTGTGGTGTACGCCAGGTGAAATAGCCAAGAGCTATTGCAGGAGGGCTTTAAGATTGGCGTACCAATATGTCAGTCTTCTCGCCTATTGTATATTACATATAGGATAACTGGAAACTAATATTCAGATATTAGATATTCAGATATTATCTATCTGTCTATCTATCTATCTAATGGTGCATTTACGTAGAGATATTTATCTGACAGATTTTAGAAGCCAAAGCCAGGAATGGGTTGGAGAAGAGGAGAAATCTCAGTGTTTCCTTTATGACTTGTTTCCTGGGTATAGTCTGTTCCTAGTTTGGGCTTCAAAAACCTGTCAGATAAATTTCTCTGTGTAAACGCACCATATCTATCTCCTATCAATCATCTTATTTCTATCTATCTACTATTTATTTATCTATTTATCTATCTTCTATCTATCTATCTCCTTATCTATCTATCTCCTATCTATCTATCTCCTATCTATCTATCTATCTATCTATCTCCTATCTATCTTCTATCTATCTATCTATCTATCTATCTATCTATCTATCTATCTATCCATCATCTTTTTTTCTATCTATCTATCTATCAATCATCTTTTAACAGTCTATCTATCTATCTATCTATCTATCTATCTATTATTTATCTATCTATCTATCTATCTATCTATCTATCTATCATCTATCTATCAATCTATCTATCTATCATCTATCTATCTTCGATTTACCCTCTATCTATCTATCATGCTTTTTCTATCTATCTATCTATCTATCTATCTATCTATCTATCTATCTATCTATCTATGTATCTGTCTATCAATCATCTTTGAACCGTCTATCATCTATCTATCTACAGAATCTTCTATATATCTATCTATTATCTATCTATCTACAGTATCTTCTATATATCTATCTATTATCTATCTATCTATCTATCTCCTATCTATCTCCTATCTATCTATCTATCTATCTATCTATCTATCTATCTATCTATCTATCTATCTATCTATCTCATATCTATCTATCTATCTATCTATCTATTATCTATCTATCTATTATCTATCTATCTCCTATCTATCTCCTATCTATCTATCTATCTATCTATCTATCCTCTATCAATATATCTATCCACCCATCTATCTTTCTCTCTGTTCTCTATATTTGTCTCACATCTGACATCTCCGTTATACCAGGGGCACACTTTTGTTCAGTAATCACAGTTCTTTATATGTAATTTAACATGGCAAGCCTGTGCACAGTGTGATACTGACATGACGTGCCTTGTAGCTAGGAGACGGTTTTTACAATTTTCTAATAGGTTTTAAGCTGCGGTGTGTCAACATGATTGAGTTTACATGGGGAGGCAGGCTAACCTTTGTATATATTTTTAGCATCCTTCAATAGATGAACAGATAAAATGACAATCCTCTGAGGAGCGTACAAGGTGGTTTACTTGACTTATCAATATCTTGGATTGAGTCCCCCCTGTTTTTACCATGATCCAGAATCTTCTGTATTGTACTTGTAATAAAGCCGGCAGTGCACTGTGGCTGGGATAAATAATTCAGTCTGGAAAACGGCTATATTCAGCCAATGTAGTTTTCTAGTAGAGGGAACTTGCAAAAAAAAACAAAAACTATTCATATACTGCTCAACCAGTATTCTTCTATTCAGGTTGTATTTTTACCTCCTCTTATCCTTCTGTCTGGAGGCCTATTCCTTCAATATCCCCTGTCCTTCAATGTCTGGGGACTCTGTATGTTACTGGAGAATGAAGGACGTCCACAAAGAACATTGTGACATTGCACAATAGGCCATTTTAGCTTACATAGTTCATGCATAGTAGGCTTTTATTTGTAAATTATATAGCATTATTGTTTTATGTGCTTTATAGTATGTGTTCTACGGTAATATTTACTTTGTTGAAGCCATTGGGGGGGAATTTATCAAGACAAGCTTACCTGTACGCCGGTCTTACAAAAATCAGTCAGGGTCTCTGTGTTAAGACCCCTAGAGATGTCTACATACAGCTGGGATGAGTGCATGGCTGTGTGCCTTACTGCCAAACCCATTGCAGGCTCCAAAGACCTGTTGGAGTGAACACCAGCCTTGAGGATGAAGCACACAGCTGCGCACTTCTCTTGGATATATAGAGACATTGGTAGGGGTCTTTGCACAGAGACCCAACCATTTAAATGTTTTGACATTACTGTGTGACAATAACACTTTAAGCGCTGTACAGTATCTTATTATTGCAATATATAG
Source organism: Dendropsophus ebraccatus (assembly GCF_027789765.1). Taxonomy (NCBI): domain Eukaryota; kingdom Metazoa; phylum Chordata; class Amphibia; order Anura; family Hylidae; genus Dendropsophus; species Dendropsophus ebraccatus. The sequence continues at coordinate 40,353,816 of NC_091454.1, read as the reverse complement.
TGGTGGCATTGTAGTACTAATATTTAGTCAGCTGAATTATTTAGGTAACATATTACACTGTGTGGGAAATATACATACTTAGACAGTGTATGGTATAAACTGCCCAAATGTTTTTTTTCATTCTTACAAAGCGCTACCTATATTATATTGTTTACACAACCCAATATAGATGTTTGTTTGGTTGCTGGAGCTGCGTGTCAGATTACTGCTACCTGTAATCAGTAAATTGGAGATAATCTGTATGAAAATGTGGCTGATGGCGCTCCTGTGTGAGCGCAGCAACTAGATGAGTAGATACATGTGTGATCTGTTACTCTGCTAGATGGCAACACTGTCTAGCTAGATGAAACCACAATGAGTAACCACTATGTGTCTCTTTAAAGTGACTCTGTACCCACCATCTGCCCACCCAAAACCACTTTTACCTTCGGATAGCTGCTTTTAATCCAAGATCTGTCCTGGGGTCCGTTCAGCAGGTGATTCAGTTATTTTCCTAAAAAACAACTTTTAAACTTGCAGCCCTGTGGCAAACAGGAGTATCTGTGCCCTAACTTCGCACCACCCCTCCTTCCTTCCTCCCCGCCCTATTCATCATTAGGAATGCTCCAGGCAGATTACCTCCTATTCATCAGCTGTGTGAGCATGGCACATGGGTTGGATTGTTAAGGTGCAGTGTTCACTGCAGAAGAATAGGAAAAATCCTGCCAGTGGCACTTCTAATGATGAAGAGGGTGGGAAGGATGGACGGAGGGGTGGTGCAAGTTTAATGCATAGACACTCTAGACGATGGCCGTTTGGCACAGGGCTGCAAGTTTAAAAGTAGTTTTTTAGGACAATAACTGCATCACCTGCTGAACGGACCCCAGGTAAGATCTTGGATTAAAAGCATCTATCCGAAGGTACAAGTGGTTTGCGGGGGACAGATTGTGGGTACAGAGTCACTTTAAGTTTGCCAGCACTCTTCCTATGTTATGTGATGGTATATATGCGAGTGGACTGACAAGCAGTCCAAAACATTCCTCTGCCTTTGTATCCATGTAGTGATGGTCAGCATTTAAAAATAATGCAGTATAGGTGTCAATCACTCAGCGGTGTGGTCTGTCTTAATATTCTCCACATTGCCTGAAATCACCTCCCGGATGTATTAGTAGTAGTATTCGGCTGTCTGAGTCCTCGGAATATAGTATGAGGGGGGGGGGGGGTCACGTTCCGGCCGGTAATGCTCCCCGCTGCAGAACTTTAAACAGAGTCCTTCAGATTCCAACGTGACGTCATGTCTCCTACGGAAGCCTGGAATGGTCAAACAACCTTCAACATGTTTCCAGGGGTGCGCCCCTCTTTGTCACACAGGAGCGCAATCAGCCACATTTTCATAGTGTATGGTATAGTTGCTATACAATGTATGGCAGAATATGCAGAATATTAAGGTGTGAGCGCCAACAGAAAATCTCACAAATCCGCCATCCAAGGAAAGACCGCACTTTCCTCCAAGGCTTGAGAATGGCTACTAGACCCACTCACTGCCATGTGAGGGGAAATTATGGACTCTATACAGTTGCACATTTTTACAAACAGCTATGACAGCTTCATCAGGGAACTGGGATGTGATGTATGGAATCTATAATAATAAAAATAATAATGCTTTTTATTTGTATAGTTCTGCAGCACTTTACCTAGTTTTTCGGCCTTGCTCCGGCACTGTGGCCGCTGAGTTGCTTTATATGAGCAAAAACCCATTATTAATAAATCTTAAACTGTTTCTGCTGGTATCAGTGGTACTACCAGAACCTGTATCAGTTGCACACTATTGTAGATCTAAGCCATCATACAGGCATTGACTCGGGATCCATACACTATGGTGTCTTTATGTGCACGGTTCAATGCATTCAGTTGCGAAATCTGAGTTTGCTGTTTTATACATGGTGCAGTTTTGATTGCTTAGTATGATGTTTTTTATAGTATGGAGATTGTTTAAGGTGGTCTTGTGTCTATTTTTTAAGATAACCTCTGGAGTGACCAAACCCTTGAAGCTGATCCTGACCTACCTCCAGGATGGAGGACCATTCGTGACACCTCTGGGACTTACTACTGGCATGTACCAACAGGGACCACTCAATGGCAGCACCCAATGTGCAATCCAGGAATATCTAACAGTTTAGGTCCTATTCAAGAAAAGGTAGGTTTTCATGTGTACAAGTGGATAAATTGCACTAGGATATTTATGGCTTATGAATTCCCATGACAGGTTTGGGTAGGCTATAGATGAATATTGTATACAAAAGGACTCCCTTTCCTGTACTTGCTTTGCCAATCACAGCGCATACTGTACTCTGCTATGCCATGACATAGGGCTAGTGAAAGTGCACTGAACAGTCTGATGCAAACTCCCCCCCATCTATGGTCTTATAGATATACTTTATCCTTGGGGTGAGAGATAAGCTGGCACAAGAGGTGAGGCTGTAGACCTACTGTATGTACTTGTGCAGGCCTGGAGCTAAAGGTCTAGGAGCTAAAATACTAATATTGCCCTGGCCATAACTATAATCATGCCTCCCAAGTGTCCCTCTTTTGGAGAGACAGTACCTACTTTTGATCCATATTGATGTCGGAATTAAATTTGCATTAATAACCTTTTTATGTTGCTCAAGTGTCTGGTTTCTTACTGTATAATAGAACCAAACTTGCACATTATTCCATCATGGATCCTAAACATTGTTATATTCAGATGAATCGTGACATTATGGCTCCTTTCACACTTGCAGTTCATATGCCCCCATACATACATCTGTAGGTGTTACAGATCCGTTTTGGGCCATGATCCTTAGCACAAAACAATGATTAAGCCATTGTGTGTCCGTGTCACCTGACAGTGGGTCCCTGGACAGTTACTGAAACACATTTTTCTAGAGTGAACCACAAGTGTCCCTCTTGGCGTCCAAAAAGTTGGGAGGTATGGCTATAATTACTAAAAACCAACCTATATAATAGAGAGGTAAAATGATTTCTGCGGTTTTTTGACTGTTGGTGAACAGCATAGGCAGATGGAAGGGGTTAACACCTTAACTTCTATAACCTCTAAAAATGTGGGACCTCTCTGTCCATCAGTGAGTGTTACTCAGACCTCCATATACTGCGGAGCATTGAGGCTGAATTTTAGCAGGTCAGGCATAAGCAGTCAACCCTAAAGCAGTGAGGGAGGGGGGCCCCTGGGGGACAGCTGTGTCACTGTAGTAGAATTACCACACAGTAACACACAGTTCATTGAGACATCACCAAGATCCACACTGATTTCTGATGGATCTTCATTGATGTCAGTTCAAGCCGCCACACATGGAAGCTGTTTCTGTATCTGCATTTTAGCATTAGCTTGTCAAGTATACCAAAGATATGCTCCTATAGAAGCATAGCTACTTAAAAGTTTAGGGTGCGTAACTTAATTCAAGTTGTTTATCTATAATTTAAAAAAAAATAGTCCTCCATGCAGTTTATTGGCTTTATTCATTTGTAGGCTTTACATGTTCAAGTATTATTTTTAATTCAATTGTATCTTAACCAAACAGGGAATCATAAGCTGCCTGTGCATCTGTAGAGAGAAAATGCTGGTTAATGAGGTCCTGTTGTAACGCCTGGAGTAGTGGATCCACTGGACCGTCACCAGCGATGGCACTAACCTCACCAGGGAGCGGAGTTTAAGGGGCCGCTGGTTTTCACCAGAGCCCGCCGCAAGGCGGGATGGACTTGCTGCGGCAGGCGACCCTCAGGTCGCTACCCCTGGCTTGGTTGCTGGTGACGGCAGGCGAGGCGTGGCAGGAGCAGTAGGCAGGAGATCGCGCAGGCAGAGGACAGAAGGCGTGCTCGCAGGTGGCGGACAGGACTCAGGAACAATGGGAAGGCAGCGGGCAAGGATACGGACAAGGACTAAGGACAGGAACCAGGGACAAGGACTAAGGTCAGGAACAACAGGGAGCTGGGCCAAACGCTATGGGAAGCATGTAGAGGCTCCAACACAAAGGACAGGGCATGCTGGGATTTATAGGGGAGTGAAAGGGCGGACTGGCCCTTTAAATCTGAGACAGCCGGCGCGCGCGCCCTAGGAGGCGGGGACGCGCGCGCTGGCCGGCACAGACCGAGACAGGAACGGAGGAGAGGTGAGGCGCCCCAGGGGCCGAACTAGCAGCAGCGCCGGGTCCCTACACAAGGACCCCGGCGGCTGCATGGGACAGGAGGCGGTCGCGGCGGCGACCCGGAACGCGGGAAGCCGCCGCGGCCGTGACAGTACCCCCCCCCTTTGGCCTCCCCCTCTTTCTTGCCTGCAAATGGCACAGGAAGCCACAAAGTCTTTGACATCTTGGAACAAACTGGGCCACCAGTAGTGGCGGGAGATCCGTTGCCCGGTCTTTCGGACTCCAGGGTGCCCGGCCTCCAATGAGGAATGTCCCCACTTCAAAATCCCTCTTCGAAGCGCAGGGTGAACATGGGTCTTTCCGGGGGGTATTCTCTGAAGAGTAGAGGTGACGACTGGTACTAGGCGATCAGGAGGTATACTGTGGCGAGGGGATGTGGGTTTGTGGATGAGATCCTTCTCGGCAGAGAAGGCATCCGCCAAGTCTTGGTCTTCTGCCGGTAGGCCGGATAGAGGCTTGGCGGGGTCAGGTGACGACACCGAGTACTTGGTCTGAGGTGACTTGAGACACTGGTTGGAACAGTCCTGACCCCAACTGATTATCTCCCCGGTTCTCCAGTCCAGCTTAGGAGCATGTAATTGCAGCCAAGGGAGTCCCAGGAGGATGGCGGGGGATGAATGGGGCAGGACGTAGAAGGATATCTTTTCCTGATGTAAAGGACCCACCTGGAGGACTAGAGGTGCGGTCTGGAAATATATCTGGTCGGTAAGAATCTCGCCCGTGACCGAGGAGATAGTCAAGGCCCTGGCTAGTTGGATCACGGGTAGCCGCCATCTTTGGACCATTGCTGCCGCAATAGAACTGCCTGCTGACCCAGAATCGAGAAAGGCAGTAGTCTGGTGATTTTGTCCTGAGGGTGTCTGGATGGAAACCGGCATAGACAAACTTGGAAAGGTAGCGTTCACACCTAGGGACACCTGTCCCACCGGACCTAGGTGCGAGCATTTCCCGGACGTTTGGGGACGTAGGGGATATCTCAGCCGAAAGTGATCCGAACCACCGCAGTAGAGGCAGAGATTCAGCTCCAGACGACGAATTCTTTCATCGGGCGTCAGGTGAGCCCGTTCCACCTGTATGGGAATCTCAGGAGAGGGCTGGGGCACCGGAAAGTCAGGATTCTGGAAAACCGGCGCCAGCTGGTGATGGCGACGGGGCAAGCCTAGTAGATGTTCATGCCGAACCTCCTCCTCCCTCTCCGAAAAACGAGTATCAACTCTGGTGGCCAGTAGGATGAGTTCGTTCAGGGAGGTGGGTAGGTCTCGGGCGGAAAGCACGTCTCTCACCCGACTAGACAGGCCCTTCTTGAAGGTGGCTATTAGAGCGGCTTCATTCCAGTCCAATTCAGCCACCAGGGTACGGAACTGGATGGCGTAATCGCCAACAGAGGAGCTCCCTTGAGAGAGGTTGAGGAGAGCAGTTTCAGCTGAAGAAGCACGGGCAGGTTCCTCAAAGACGGAGCGAAACTCGAATAAGAAGGTTCGGAGATTGGCAGTAGCAGGGTCATCTCGGTCCCACAGCGGCGTGGCCCAGGCCAGAGCTCTACCCTCTAATAGGCTGATGATGAAAGCCACTTTAGAGCGCTCAGTGGGAAACTGATTGCTTAGAAGTTCGATATACATAGTGCATTGAGTCAGGAATCCTCTGCACAACTTGGAGTCACCAGAGTATTTGCTTGGGAGAGCCAGTAGAAGTCTCGAGGTAGCTGCAGGTGGTGATAGGCGCTGGGCTGTAGTATGCTGCTGTAGGGCGGCAGTCAATTGCTGGTGTTTTCGGTATCGGACGCATACGTAATTATTGCCTCTGACACCGAAACAGCCAGTGAGGATGAATGGGGGGTCCTTTGTTCCTCCATTCATCCTCATCCTCCTCATCATCCAGTGACGTGTCTGGGAGTAGCGTAGCGTACGCTGCCCCCCAGACACGTCTTTTCTGCCAGTACCGTCCCAATAAGAGATCACGGTATGGCATGAAATTCTACAAACTCTGTGAGAGTACCTCAGGGTACACTTACAGATTTAGGGTACGTGCACACTGCGGAATGGCGAAGGATAACCCTTCGTGCATTCCGCAGCTGGCACCCGCCGGCGGACTGATGCAGGGGCGCGTCTCCGCCCGTGTCATAGACTCTATCCTATGCATGGGCGGATTCCATCATCCGTCATTCCATCAACACGTTGGACGCAGAGCGGAATCCGCCCGTGCATAGAATGGAGTCTACGACACGGACGGAGACGTGCGCCTGCATCAGTCCGCCGGCGGGTGCCAGCTGCGGAATGCAGAAAGGGTTATCCTTCACCATTCCGCAGTGTGCATGTACCCTTAGAGTGTATGAAGGAAGGGACACCCGAATCCAGCCCCCAGATGCCCACTCCCCCCCCCCATCCTCGGAGTTAGTGGGGACATCGTCCGGGAACTGATCTTTCCACTGCTGGATAAAGGTCACCACCACCTGTACGGGGATAACATTTATACCAGCACCCCCTCTTCCGGTCCCTCGCTGCCCGAGCTACTGTAGCTTGCGGCACGATCCGAACATATCAGAAGTAGTAATAGAGCCCTAATATTTAGCAGCCATGGAGCGGACCCAGCGCTTCTGGATATGAAGGACCCCGTATCGCACCAGGACAACATTTTCCAGGTGACGTCCCCCACACTGGAGAACAGGAGACCCCAGAAGAAGTGCAGAGTGTGGGGTAACAGGGGGATCAGGAAGGACACCATTTTCCAGTGTGACACCTGTCCTGATCACCCCGTCCTCTGCATACTGGATCGCTCCAAGGCGTACCACACGTCACTGGGGTTCTACATTATCTAAATTCTGTCCCTTATTCCTATTTCAGGGGTCACGTTGATCCAGGGATTATTCTGATCGCCATTATGGAGTCGGGAAGGAATTTTTTCCCTGTGATGAGGCTACTGTCGTCTGCCTCACGAGGGGTTTTTGCCTTCCTCTGGATCAACACAGGTTGAATTTGATGGACACCTGTCATTTTCAACCTTATAAACTAATAATTGGCCTAATACCCCCAAATAAATTAGAATTGTCCCTTTTTCCCCAGCTAAGTAGGTATGGCCGCCATTCCCATTAGAGGATGCCATGATGCAATTACAAAGCCTCTGTGCGGCCAGGACAGTAGAAACCCCCCACAAGTGACCCCATTCTGGAAACTACACCCCATAAGGAATCTAACAAGTGGGGCAGCGGGTATATGGCCCCCTAGTGACGGCCACATTTGGGACGTGAAAATGAAAAAAATGGTATTTTTTATTTTCACGGCACATGTTCTACACATGTGCCCATAACTAGTGGGGTCCATATGCTCACTGCACCCCTTGTTAGATTCCTTATGGGGTGTAGTTTCCAGAATTGGGTCACTTGTGGGGGGTTTCTACTGTTCTGGCAGCACAGGAGCTTTGTAATTGCGACATGGCCTCCATCCCCCATTCCAGCCTCTGTCCTTTTGGTGACTTGCCCTGTGCCCATATGGCAAATTATGTCCACATGTGGGGTATTTTCGTACTCAGGGGAAACTACCCTACACGTTTTGTGTTCATTTTCTTTTTTAACCCCTTGTGGAAATGGAAAAAAATCAAGGCTAGACCAACATTTAGTGTAATTTTTTTTAATTTTTACTCTAAATCATTGATCTTGTCTTGATTTTTTCATTTTCACAAGGGGTTAAAAGATAAAAAAAAACACAATGTGTAGAGAAATTTCCCCTGAGTACGGAAATACCCCACATGTGGACATAAAGCGCCATGCGGGTGCAGGGTAAGCCTCCAAAGGGAAGGTGCGCCATTTGGTTTTTGAAGGCTGGATTTGGATGGAATGGATTTCGAGGGGCCATGTTGCATTCAAAAGGCCCCTGTGTTGCCAAGACAGTTAAACCCCCCACAAGTGACCCTATTATGGAAACTACACCCCTCAAGGAATGTAACAAGGGGTGTAGTCAGCATATGGACCCCACTGGTGACGGGCACAAATGTGGAACAATGTGGCGTGAAAATGAAATATTAAATTTTTTACACTATAATGTTGGTCTAGCCTTGAATTTATCATTTTCACAAGGGGTTAAAAGAGAAAAAAAAACACAAAATGTGTAGAGCAATTTCCCCCCGAGTCCGTAAATACCCCACATGTGGACATAAAGCGCCATGTGGGTGCAGGGCAAGCCTCTGAAGGGAAGGAGCGCCATTTGGATTTTGGAGTTTGGATTTGGCTAGAATGGATGATGAACGCCATGTCGCATTTACAGAGCCCTTGTGCTGCCAAAACACTGTAAACCCCCCACAAGTGACCCCATTCTGGAAACTACACCCCTCAAGGAATCTAACAAGGGGTGCAGTGAGGATATGGACCCCTGGATGACGGGCACATTTGTGCCATGAAAGTGAAAAAATGAAAATTTACACTTTCACGTCACATTTTTCCACATTTGTGCCCGTCACCAGTGGGGTCCATATGCTCACTGCACCCCTTGTTAGATTCCTTGAGGGGTGTAGTTTCCAGAATGGGGTCACTTGTGGGGGGTTTCCAGTGTTTTGGCAGCACGAGGGCTCTGTAAATGCGACATGGCCCTTGAAATCCATTCCATCCAAATCCAGCTTCCAAAAGCCAATTGGCGCTCCTTCCCTTTGGAGGCTCGTCCTGCGCCCCCTTGGCACTTTATGTCCACATGTGGGGTATTTCTGTACTCGGGAGAAACTGCGCTACATGTTTTGTGTTTTTTTTTTCCTTTTATCCCTTTAAGAAAATGAAAAATTGAAGGCTAGAACAACATTTTAGTGTAAAAAATACTTTAGTCTTTTTTCAAGCCATATTGTTTGGAAAATCTGTGAAGCACCTGTGGGGTCCAAATGCTCACCGCACCCCTTGTTACATTCCTTGAGGGGTGTAGTTTTCTAAATGGTGTCCCTTTAGGGGTGTTTTTTAGGTTTTGGCACCCCAGAGCCTCTGCCAACCTGAAGTGGTACAGTCAAAAATGACCAAAAATAACGGAGCCATTGAAATTCACTAGGCGCTCCCTTATATCTGAGGCTTGTGGTTGCGTCAAATAGCGCAATAGGGCCACATATGGGGTATTTCTATAAACTGCAGAAACGGGGCAATCAATATTGGGGTGCATTTCTCTGGTAATAAGCTTATAATTATGAAAAATATTGGATTACAATAAAATCTCTGCACAGAAAATTAAAATTTTCAAATTTCTTACACACTTAGCTTTTATTTCTGTGACTCCCCTAAAGGGTTAAAAAACTTTCTGGATGTGCTTTTGCAGAGTTTAGGGGGTGCAGTTTCTGAAATGGGGTGCTTCGTGGGGCTTTCTAACACACAGTCCCCTCAAATACACTTTAAACCTGAACAGTTCCCTAAAAATATCTGATTTTGAAATTTTACTGAAAATTTGGAAATTTGCTGCTAATGTTTTAAGCTTTCTATTGTCTATAAAAAATGAAATATAGTTTAATAAATGCCGCCAACATAAAGTAGACATGTTGCTAATGCTATTTAATGTATAATTTATGTGGTATAACCATTTTCTGTATAAGCAGAAAAGTTTTAAAGTTGGAAAAATGCATTTTTTCACAATTTTTCACGCTATTTTGGGTTTTTTCATAAAGATTCGTTATAAGTATCGACTCCAATTTACAAGAAATGTGAAGTACAATATGTCACGAGAAAACAATCTCAGAATCAGCCGGATAGGTAAAAGCATCCCGAAGTTATTAATGAATAAAGTGACACTGGTCAAATTCATAAAATTTGCTCCGGTCCTTAAGGCCATTTCAGGCCCGGTCCTTAAGGGGTTAAAGTGTCACTGCTGTTTACTTTTTTTTGCAGAAATCAATAGTACAGGCGATTTTAAGAAACTTTGTAATTAGGTTTATTAGCCGAAAAATGCATTTTATCATTAAAAAAACAGTTTGAAGCTCTCCCCCCTCTTCATGGTTTTCTATGGAGGGGGGGGGGGTGCGGGATGAGGCACCAAAATAGGACAACAAATAGTTAATTTACAGCTGCATCATCGGGCTATCTCCTCTGAAGTCAGCACTGACCTCTCTGACACTGAATACCGGCTTTCATACTGTTCCATAGTTACATAGTTAATACGGTTGAAAAAAGACACATGTCCATCAAGTTCAACCAAGGAGGGGATGAATACAGGGAAGGGAGAGGGGTGATAGGTTCTATACATATGCATTAACGTTATTTTGGTCTAAGAACTTGTCTAGGCCTGTTTTGAAGCCCTCTACTGTTTTTTTTGTTCCCACTGTGTAATCCTTTGTTCTCTGCTCTCTGCTGGTGACTAATCTCCCCCTCCCCTCTCCATAGATTAGACAGGGCTCAACTGATGTAAACAAGATGCGATTTCCTGATAAGGAGCAGTGAATGAGAGAAAGGAGGGAGGGGGGACCTTGGACAAGTCCTTTTGAATGCATATAATGACATATTTTCTTAATATACCTTAAAATCGCCTGTAAGGCCCCGTTCCCACTGAGGAAAGGTAGCGGAACTCCGCGACGGAATTGTCCGCCGCGGAATGCCGTTAGCCTCCCGCTCATAATGGGAGTCTATGGGAGGCGCGCGCTCCTGCTCTGTCCGCGCTGAAGAATGAACATGTTCATTCTTCAGCGCGGACAGGGCAGGAGCGCGCGCCTCCCATAGACTCCCATTATGAGCGGGAGGCTAACGGCATTCCGCGGCGGACAATTCCGTCGCGGAGTTCCGCTACCTTTCCTCAGTGGGAACGAGCCCTAATATTGATTTCTGCAACAGTGGCTATAATAGAGGATCCTTTCCTCACTGGGAGTAAGTTTTAACTTGCTACAGGACATGGCCAAAACTCTGTAGAGATCTGTCCGTACACTAGATGACGTTACAATTTGCTGCTTCTATATATAATGTGTGTGCAATTGGTTAATGCAATAGCTGGTTGTACATTAGTATATTATCTTGCCTATTAGTTATTCTATTGTTGCTGTCTGACAGTTCTGATATAGAGCAAAAAAAAACCAAAACTACTATGTCTTTGTGAATGTCCTTTGTTATCTAAGTAAGGTCATACTTTAAAGACCCAGTACATGGAATATTGAGTCATGTTATTTTTTTTCTTTTCTTTTTTTTATGGTAAGAAAGTTCATAGGCTGTCAGTCACCAATGGCTCACCTGCTCAGCCTTTTCCCGCCACAGCATCTGGTTCAGACAGGAGGTAAGGGTTCGTTTCCAAATGATCAGGGGTGTAATTTTATATGCACTTTAAGGGAACCAGTCACCATGAAAATGCTACCTAAGCTTTCGGCATTATGTCATAGAGCAGGGGGAGCTAAGTATAATATATATATATATATATATATATATATATATATATATATATATAGGATTAAAAGCGTTTTGCAAGAAGAGCTCACAGTTTTTCCAAAATTGTAACTTGGTTTAACAGCATTGCTTTGGTTTAAGTGCTCCCTGTACTGGGTGGGAGGGGTATGGTCTGCATAGTTGGGTCTACAGCACTGTACTCTGACCCAGGAAGTCTCCCTCACCTTCCAAATCATAGAATATGACATACTCAGCTGTTTCTAAATGTTTGTTTCATCTGTTTTACATGTTATTCAGAATAAAAACCATTATTTTTGGGGTGTGGAACCAATTGTCTGCATTTCAGTGATTTCTTATGGGAAGTTTTGCTTTGGTTTAAGAGTGGATTTGGACACAGCCCCGAAACGAATTATGCTCGTAATCCAAGGCAACACTGTGTGTGTGTGTATATATATAAATAAATATAAATATATATATATTTCAGGCCTTCTCTTCAATGGCATGATGAAGATTTATTTCGTAATATCAATGAACCAGGTAGCAAGGTAAGAATATTATAAAGAATAGCTAAATCTTAAATAGTACTATGTATGTATGTGTGTAGCTTCTTACCTTGGCCAGGTTTGCATGTGTACTCAGTAGGGAGAGGATACACTTATGGCGGCAGCTTATCTCCCATGATAAAAGGATCAGTTATGTGGATGTACAACATATTAGAACATTTTTTTTCCACTGATGTCTGCTGTCACGACATAGTCAGGATACCCCCTTATACATTAGTCGGTTGGCCAGACCCGCCAAGATTATTGGGTTAGTCCAACATTTAAATTCTTGGCATATATCCTTAGCCAATGTTCTAAGACTCCTAGATGGAGTAAAACACTGACTTGAAGGAACACCACTTTACCTAAGTGGTGTGAGAGCTATTTTGCATATCCTTTTTTCCCATTTTAGCTAGTCGTTTCTAACAATGATAACAACATATAAAAATAGAATTTTAATATAGCTCATGGACAAACGAAGGAGATTTATTACATCAAATCAAATCTACTCTTCCTTCTAAATTCCTATATATTGTAAGACAGATCAGGACATAACCCTCAGGACTATTCCTCCCTCATTGTGTTAATGTGACTCCTGAGAAGGCCCTAGGATGGTTCCCATGCACATGGGTAAAGAGAAGAGGAACATCCTTTTCATGGGTCCCATTGCATCGACAGACACATCACTTTGCATATACAGCGGCTATAGCCACTTACTGATAGAGAAGTCCATGAGACAGCCACTGTAATGCACTGCAGTTATTGGACTGTATTGACATCTGTTAATTTCTTTAATCTTCTTATTTCAGAGTTTTGCAGTTCACTGTCTGGGATGGGTGGAAATACCTGAGGAGGATCTGGCTCCCGGGAAGAGCAGTATTACTGTTAATAACTGTATTCAGCAGCTTGCCCATACTAAATGTGACAGCAGTGACGTGTCATCGAATGAGGTGAGCGGCTGTTGTAGCCACATCTACAGTACTTAACATCCAGTGTCCACATAGTGGGTGCTTAATAAGATGGACTGGGTTATGGCAAATGATTGCATGACTTGGCCAATGTAATGAAATACGGCCGTTCTTTTTACATAGTGTGAACCTAGCCTGAAGCTGTATGGCAACCTTGGTTACCACAACTCATCTTTTTAGTTCAGATTATGTGTATAATTTCATCAAACAACGTCCATAGTTGCAGTTTTGCAACCATAGACGTGATTTTATTAAATTGCCGATCACATTGATTACAATGGAATCTCGTCTGGAGTGTATACACTCTGTATATATTCTGTATACACTCTGGCCAGGATTCCTTGCGGCTGCAGAAAAAAAGTGACGCGCGGTCGCACAAGACTGACAGAGCAGACAATGTAAAGTGCGGCTCCGGCTGCACTTTATATTGTTGGCTATGGTAAATTAGAACGCGGGCACACCTGAATGGGCCAGCATTCCAATTCAAAAGAAATGAAGTTCATCTGCAGTACCGGCCGGGGTAAACTTCGCTGACATCGGCTGTTCTGTGACACAGCCATATATATATATATATATATGTGTGTGTGTGTGTGTGTGTGTGTGCAGTATTAATAAAGTTGTGTTTATTAGAGGGTTTATTCTCTTATTATGGCTTCTACAGTCTGCAAACCTTATATAGCAACTGGATTGTGCGTGTATGCATGTGCTAGAGGTCTCACATCTTTTAGAGACCATCAATGAAAATGCATATGTACAGAATCCATCAAGGAAGGAAAATATGAAGGCTGAAGGGGTTGGCATCACTGGTCAAATCATTTACCACCCAGCATATTATGTGTGATATCACTAGTAGAGATGAGCGAACCGGGTTCGGGTTCAAGTCCATCCGAACCCGAACGTTCAGTATTTGATTAGCGGGGGCTGCTGAACTTGGATAAAGCTGTAAGGTTGTCTGGAAAACATGGATACAGTCAATGACTATATCCATGATTTCCACATAGCCTTAGGGATTTATCCACGTTCAGCAGCCACCGCTAATCAAATGCCGAAAGCTCGGGTTCGGATCGACTCGAGCATGCTCCAGGTTCGCTCATCTCTAGTCACTAGCACTACTGATAGAACTAGTTTTTGGTGTCAGAACATCTGTAAATGTCAGACCTGAACCATACTTCCATTTTCTGTCTTCTGCATTAATCTTCATTCCTTTTATTTGTTCTTTAGGGACAACATATGGTTATGATTTTGAAGAAAGATACAATGAGCTTGCTGGATCCATTAGATCACAGTTTAATACACTCTCAACCCATCATCAACATTCGAGTATGGGGTGTAGGCTGCAATAATGGGAGGTATATGAGTCATTATCGTTCTTTACTGGAAAAGCTAGTCTGATATACATAAAACAACAAAACCTGAATTATTCTGAATGGCAATGTCTTCATTTTATATATAATGGCACCATCTATATGTAATAAGAAACTGCCTATTTAGATACAGTAGACAGAGCAGAGTGAATCCATTAGCTCAGATTATAAATTGATGTCATATATGTTTCATTTAGTAGTCTGGAATATGTGATAATCCAGCAAGTGTCAGATTCCACTGACACTATTCTGCTTTATATCTCTTAAAGGAGCTTTCTCAGCTTTAGATCTTACTGAGAGATGAGGTGTCAAAGAGACTGTGTTGGACTGCAGCATACATGCCTCCTGCCTCCTCCACTCCTTAACTCATGTACAAGGCTTGTCACTTCCTTGAGCGGAGGGCGATGGCGGTGGAGGTGCTCTCCCATAGACAGGCGAAGCTCTCCCATAGACAGGCTATGGCACACTAATGCCGGCGGAATTCCCCCTGATTTACTGATACTGAGCAATTACACAGACCGACTATTGGGCAGCGAGGGCTGCACGGACATCGTTAGCGATGTCCAGGCAGCCTTTGCGTTTTGTGTAAAATAATAACTCACCTTACCACATTCCCCAGTGTCCTCTTCCTTCTGTTCTGGTCTCTACACTGACAGGCTGCAGCCGCTCGACCAGTCACTGGGCGAGACAGGCCGCGACTGCTCAGCCAATCACTGGCCAAGACAGGCCGCCGGCCACTCAGCTGATCACTGGCCAGTGATTGGCTGACCGGCCGCAACCTGTCAGTGTGGAGACCGGAACAAAAGGCAGAGCTGCAGACACTGAGGAAGGCCTCCGAGCACACCAGGGAAGGCCCAACGTGGTAAGGTGAGTTATTACTTTATTATTTTATACCTAATGATTTTAGTTCTGGGCCTAAAGAAATGATCAGCTGCTGATCATTTCATCAGCTGATTGTTTCATCTATTACAAAGAGCGATAATTGGCCTGATTCGACCGATTATCGTTCTGTGTGATAGGGCCCTTAGACATAATGTTTTTCTGTGTCAGTCTATTGTACAGTGCCTAGTGTACCAATTCCCACAGTGCACCTGGGTACACTGCACAAACACCGAACCAGTGGGTGATATGATTCATCACTTGTCTGTGCTCTGTATCTTTATTGTCATACTAGGTCGGTCTAGGACAATTGATATTAGGAGTCTAGCTACTTTGCCACATTAACACTCACCATTGTTATAAATGGCGGACGATAAGCGGAAGCTCTATTATAGGTTTTGCATTAGGGTGGAAGGGCTTCAAGTTATACCTCTGCCTCTGCAAGACTTGTGGCCTCCTATATCATAGGGGCCAATGGGCCCACTCCAGACTGAATACTGGAATTCAGTTCTGCAGTCGCTATAGTTTCATCTTTGCTTGCAAGTATTAAGGGTTGTTTTTTTTTAAAAAAAATAAATTCCTTATTTATACAAAACCAAAACTTTGGTGGGTCAGCAAAGTGGGCGCATCCCCTTAGGCAAACATATAAAAGTAACTGTGTAAAAGTGACAGGAATCATCTAATGAGCGGAGAACACCCTATCCTCGGCTGATTGCATCTTTATTGCTATCCCATGCATATCTTCCTGTGTAGAGGATGTACGGCCAATAGCAAAGTGGAACAGACAGCACGAGCAGCACATACTTACCCTCTGCGCCGCTTGTGATCTGGCATCTTGCTCTCCGTCTTTCCTATCCTCCCCCTGCTATATCTTCAGGCTTCTAACTCCTGCAGAATGATTGACAGTGGGAGGAGACAGGGCAGGCAGAGAGCAGATTTTGAGAGTGGGATGCCGGATCACAAGCAGCGCAGAAGGTTAGTAAGCACTTGTGATCGGGATGCAAGAATTGTTGTGCCATGTAATTGCACTGCACACGAGCACCGATCACTGATCAGCACTTGTTTGCATCCTTGCACGGCTCCATGTAAAAAGATGAAAGACACTTGGACTTTCTCCAGCCCTTTAAAACAATCAATGCTTTATTTCATATTAGATAAAATGGATATCCAGTTAAGGATTGTAGGGAGTGCTACCCTACAACTTGTATCATGTAAAAGGAACATGACTTTACTTATTAGAAGGGTCCCTTAACAATAAGCTGAATGCAAAGTGCGCCCCTTATTGGAACCTCCAGGGATCTGCTTTGGGAAAGCTGGTAGTAAGGTTTCTTTTTCTATGCAATGTTACCAATGCTCTCTGGTCTAGACATGAGGATCCTGAACACAGGAACCCCCCCCCCTTCCATCACAATTTTCTCAGAATTACCTAATGGGGTGTATGAGAATTGGTTTTCTAAACTGACCAACCCTTTGATAAAGCACCTATCTACAGGTTCTAACGGTGTGACAACCCGTGTATAGTAGAAAAGGGATTTCATGTCTTACAACTTGTTTGGTTGAATGTTTAATAAACCTTTCTAAAACACTGCTTTTTTTTTCTTTTTTATCTTGTCATGTCTTCCTCTCTGAATCGTGAAGGGACAGGTAAGCTGACACTTTACTAATTGTGCACTTTACATTGTGTATCATCAATCTATCAACGGGTAAACTATACAAAGCTCTAGGGCATGAAAATGTGGTTTATTTAAAATAGTTGCATAGTTTCAGCCACTTTGTCTTTTCATTTCCCCTATGATGGCTATTGGAGTACTAGCAATTCCAGCAATATACTGCTTGGGTTAGCTTAGTTAAGTGGAGATGAGCTGCTTAACTTTATAAAAACAGAGGTAGCCCTTACGTGAGTATAGTGGACACCACTTTGTAGTAGGCTAGTTATATACAAGTGCAAACAAACATGAACATGAAGAACGCAAGGAGAAGGCTCTTAACAAAGTGTGGTGGATATGCTGAGCTACCGCAGCTCAGCTCCCATTCCCTTGAATTGGCACTGAGAAGCAGTAGCCCAGCATGGCCACTACCCAATGTACAGAGCTGTCTACTGTTTTTTGGTTTGTTTTTTTTAGCAATTTATATGAATGTTGCAGTCAGATGTTGGACTCCCACCAATCAGGCATTGATGGCATATCCTGAGGGGGGGCTCAATCCCACCAAATCAACATCTATTTAAATGTTCCTCTCGCAATTGTTTGGGTCTCCTCCGGATACTCCGATTTCCTCCCACACTCCAAAAACTTACTGAAAGGTTATAGGGGTATTCTTATAACAACAACTATATCTAAAATAGTAGGTCATTAAAAGTTAAGAAACTTTGTATTTCATTCTTTTTGTGTACAGTGGTACCTTGGTTTAAGAGTAACTTGGATTAAGAGCATTTTGGTTTAAGAGCTCAGAGTTTTTCAAAATTGTGACTTGGTTTAAGAGCATTGCTTTGGTTTAAAAGCTCCCTGTACTGGGTAGAGGCGGAGTTAGGAGTGGCATGTTCTGAACAACGGGGTCTACAGCAATGTACTCTGACCCAGGAAGTCTCCCTCA
The DNA here is from genome assembly GCF_027789765.1 of Dendropsophus ebraccatus. Lineage (NCBI taxonomy): Eukaryota > Metazoa > Chordata > Amphibia > Anura > Hylidae > Dendropsophus > Dendropsophus ebraccatus. Next base: position 40,335,969 of record NC_091454.1, on the reverse strand, counting down.
CCTTCCAAATAATGGCAGATCTACTTCAGGCTGAGGCTTGCATCAGGGGACAGGACTGTGGAGGTAATCTCTTCATAGCTCCCCAGACAGAGTGCTGCTAAACTGTGCTCACTCTACAACCTGCTCATTCCTTCATACTCCCTGCAGTCTCTGTCAGCCCTTGTGCTTCCCATCCTCGCCATTATGGGGATCTGCAGCTCCATCCTGTATCTACAAACTGCTGCTGTTTTACAGGTTTATGCACTTACTATACATTATACTCCCCATGCTGATTGTTATACTGTACAGTAACTTATCACATATTCAGCTGTTTCTATATGTTTGTTTCATTTGTTTTACATGTTATTCAGAATAAAAAATCATTATTTTTGGGGTGTGGAACCAATTGTCTGCATTTCTATGATTTCTTATGGGAAGTTTTGCTTTGGTTTAACAGTGGATTTGGATTACAAGCACGGTCCTGGAACGAATTATCGGCCGTATTCGGTGTAATAGAAGGCAACGATCAGCCAACATGAACGATGTCGGCTGATCGTTGCTGTTGTTTGTCTTTTAACATGTTGAAAGACAAACGACTGTGATAGCAATGATCTGCTGCTGTCACCCCGTGGAACAGGAGCGGCAGCAGCAGACCTCCGTTTTCCTCCATTGCTGCCCGGACGATCTAGCGATCACCTGGGCAGTCTCCCCGCGGCCCCCCCCCTGCACTTACCCGCTTGCTGCCGCCACGTGTAATGGCGGCGGCAGAGAGTGGGGAACGATAAGCTTCTCTATGTTGCCCCGTGTAATAGGGACTTTACTCCCTCACTGCTTGAGCTCCCCTGCCTGGCCACCTTATCTGCAGTAAGCCATCTTCACACTTACAGCTCAAGCTCTGTGGAGCTATCAGAACTTGGGACCTGGTATAGCAGAGGTGAACACAAAAAAGTGCAGCGCTGAGGAGCACTGTGCTGCTGGTCAGAGCAGCCAATGACTGTGGAGGTGCCCACCCTCTGACCAAAGCAGGAAATTAAAGAAGGCCAGGAGCATGAAGGGGGATCATTATAGCAGCTGAGAGTATGGGTCATATGGGTCCGTGACTTTGTACAGTGCTGAAGAATATGTTGGCGTTTAGCTGAAGGACAGGCCGAAGGACAGGTTAGGTTATCCCTTAACCAAACTAAATAACCTCAAGTACTGTTACTTTGTTCTACATTAGGTCCTACTTATACACAGGTGCCTAAGCTGGTCTAGCTAGTGATTTATATAGGCAGAGCTATGCTCTTATCTGTTACATCTAGGTTTCATTTAATTTCCCTTGGCAGCAGCTACCTGGCACTGGTTGCAAAAAATTGTATTAAAGTATTGTATTGCCCCCCAAAAGTTATACAAATCCCCAATATACACTTATTACGGGAAATGCTTATAAAGAGCTATTTTCCCTGCACTTACTACTGCATCAAGGCTTCACTTCCTGGATAAAATGGTGATGTCACTTCCTGGATAAAATGGTGTTGTCACGACCCGACTCCCAGAGCTGTGCGGGCTGTGGCTGCTGGAGAGGATGATGGAAGAGGGATGCTCAGTGTCCCTCCAGTGCCCTGTGTCCCCCTGCCATCATCCTCTCCAGCAGCCACAGCCCGCATAGCTCTGGGAGTCAGGGCGTGACATCACTATTTTATCCAGGAAGTGACATCACTATTTTATCCAGGAAGTGACATCACTATTTTATCCAGGAAGTGACATCACCATTTTATCCAGGAAATGAAGCCTTGATGCAGTAGTAAGTGCAGAGAGAAAAGCACTTTATAAGCATTTCCTGTAATAAGTGTATATTGGTAATTTGTATAACTTGTTGGGGGCAATACAATACTTAACCCCTTAGTGACCGCCGATACGGCTTTCTACGGCGGTCACTAATGGGCCTTATTCTGCTGCCATCAGCTTTTTACGGCGATGGCAGAGAATAAGATTGCGGGGCCGGGACGGCCCCCACCCCATCCCCCCGGCTACCGGAGGTAGCTGAGGGGTTGGGGCAGTGTGTGAGGTCCGTCCCGGCCCCCCCCCTTACCGACGATCGCCGCTATTAACGTTATAGCGGCGGCCGTCGGTAAAGAGGATTACCGGTGCCGCCGCCACCTTTCATCTCCCCCCGCCGTGAATCTACAGCGGGGGGAGATGAAATAAGTGTATATCAGACCCCAGATCAGACCCCCCTAGTGCCCCGATAACTAACCCCCCTCCCCCGGCGGCCATCATTTCCAAGATGGCCGCCGCAATCGCTGTGAACCGACTAACGTCGGTTCACAGCGATTAAAAAGTTAAAATGAATGAAAGCCCCATGCTCTCCGCCACCGGAGGTAGCGGAGAGCATGGGGCAGTCATCGGGGACCCCCCTGTGGGGTCCCGGTACAAGCGATCAGCGGTATATACTATATACCGCTGATCGCTTGTACCATGTGCTCCCGGCACTTTTTATCCCCTGTCACCATAAATGATTGGTGACAGGGGATAAAAAGTGATGTCCCCCCACCCCCCAAGTCGCCCCCCACCCCCCCTGTCACCCCCGTCCCCGAGTCACCCTCCCTTCCCCATATACTCACCGGATCCACGGAGCTCCTTCCTCCTCGACGTCCTGGCTGGTTATGAAGTGCGCATGCGCTTCACAACCAGCCAAGCTCTGAAAATTTAAAGTGACAGAGACCAATTTGGTCTCTGTCACTGAACTATGATTACTGTGATAGAAAATATCACAGTAATCATAGTAATACAGTGAAAATGAATGTATAAAGTACAAAAAGTGACAAACATACAAAAAAATAAAACACACACTTTTTATTATAGTAATAATTGCAGTTTACTCCCAAATTACCCCTAACCCCTCCCCAGATTACCCGTAACCACCGCACGTTGCCCGTAACCCCCGCACGTTGCCCGTAACCACCGCACGTTGCCCGTAACCACCGCACGTTGCCCGTAACCACCGCACGTTGCCCGTAACCACCGCACGTTGCCCGTAACCACCGCAAATTGCCAGTGACCCCCTCCAGATTGCCCGTAACCACCCCAAATTACATGTACCCACCCCAGATTACCTATAAGCACTTCAGTTTATCAGTAACAATCCCAGATTGTCTGTAACCCTTCCAGGTTGCACATAACCCCCCCAGGTTCCCCGTAATCATGCCAGATTACATGTAACCCCCCCCCAGATTGCACGTAACCACCGCGCGTTGCCTCTGACCACGCCACGATGCCTCTGACCACGCCACGATGCCTCTGACCACGCCACGATGCCTCTGACCACCGCACGTCGCCTCTGACCACCGCACGTCGCCTCTGACCACCGCACGTCGCCTCTGACCACCGCACGTCGCCTCTGACCACCGCACGTCGCCTCTGACCACCGCACGTCGCCTCTGACCACCACACGTCGCCTCTGACCACCACACGTCGCCTCTGACCACCCCAAATTGCCAATGACCCCCTCCAGATTGCGGTGCCCATGTCAGATTACAGGTACCCACCCCAGATTGCCTATAAGAACTTCAGTTTATCCATAACCACCCCACATTGCCCGTAACCACCCCACGTTGCCCGTAACCACCCCAGATTGTCTGTAAGCACAGCAGGTTGCCCGTAACCACCCCACGTTTCCCGTAACCATCCCAGATTGTCTGTAAGCACAGCAGGTTGCCCGTAACCAGCCCACGTTGCCCGTTACCAGCCCACGTTGCCTGTAACCAGCCCACGTTGCCTGTAACCAGCCCACGTTGTCTGTAACCAGCCCACGTTGCCTGTAACCACCCCACGTTGCCGTAACCACAGCAGGTTGCCCGTGACCACCACACGTTGCCCATAACCACCACACGTTGCCCGTAACCATCCCAGATTGTCTGTAAGCACAGCAGGTTGCCCGTAACCAGCCCACGTTGCCCGTTACCAGCCCACGTTGCCTGTAACCAGCCCACATTGCCTGTAACCAGCCCACGTTGCCTGTAACCACCCCACGTTGCCGTAACCACAGCAGGTTGCCCGTGACCACCACACGTTGCCCATAACCACCACACGTTGCCCGTAACCACCCCGCGTTGCCTGTAACCACCCCACGTTGCCTGTAACCACAGCAGGTTGCCCGTGACCACCCCATGTTGTCCGTAACCACCCCAGATTACCTGTAACCACCTCAGGTTGCCCATAACCACCCCTGGTTGCCCGTAACCACCCCACATTACCTGTAATTTCATTTTTTTTATTTTATTTTAGTAACTGCGCTATTCTAATAACCATTACTAGCTGCGGTTTTGCTCCTGTAAATTGGCGCTCCTTCCCTTCTGAGCCCTGCTGTGTGCCCATACAGTGGTTTATGCCCACATATGAGGTACCGTTTTACTCAGGAGAACCTGCGTTACAGATTTTGGGGTGAATTTTCTCTCCTGTTCCTCGTCAAATTGAGAAATTTCAAACTAAACCAACATATTATTGGAAAAATTCGAGTTTTTCATTTTTACTGGCCAATTTTGAATACTTTCCTCTAATACCTGTGGGGTAAAAATGGTCACCACACACCAAGATGAATTCTTTGAGGGGTGCTCTTTCCAAAATGTGGTGACTTTTGGGGGGAATCTATTCTGCTGACACTACAGGGGCTCTGCAAACGCACCTGGCGCTCAGAAACTTCTTCAGAAAAATCTGCACTGAAAATGCTAATTGGCGCTCCTTCCCTTCTGAGCCCGGCTGTGTGCCCATGCAGTGGTTTATGCCCACATATGGGGTACTGTTCTACTCAGGAGAACCTGCTTTACATATATTGGGGTGACATTTCTCTCCTGTTCCTCGTGAAATTGAGAAATTTCAAACTAAAGGAACATATTATTGGAAAAATTCGAGTTTTTCATTTTTACTGTCTACTTTTGAATATTTTCCTCAAACACCTGTGGGGTCAAAATGCTCACCACACCCCAAAATAAATTCTTTGAGGGGTGCACTTTCCAAAATGGAGTGACTTATTGGGAGATTTTACTCTGTGGACACTACAGGGGCTCTGCAAACGCACCTGGCGCTCGGAAACTTCTTCAGCAAAATCTGCATTGAAAAAGCTAATTGGCGCTCCTTCCCTTTTGAGCCCTCCTGTGTGCCCATACAGTGGTTTACGCCCACATATGGGGTACCATTGTACTCAGGAGAACCTGCGTTACAAATTTTGTGGTACTTTTTTCCTCTTGTTCCTCGTGAAATTGAGAAATTTCAAACTAAAAGAACATAATATTGGAAAAATTTGAGTTTTTCATTTTTACTGTCTACTTTTGAATACTTTCCTCTAATACCTGTGGGGTCAAAATGGTCACCACACACCAAGATGAATACTTTGAGGGGTGCACTTTCCAAAATGGAGTGACTTATGGCGAGATTTTACTCCGCTGGCACTACAGGGGAGCTGCAAACGCACCTGGCGCTCGGAAACTTCTGCAGCAAAATCTGCATTGAAAAAGCTAATTGGCGCTCCTTCCCTTCTGAGCCCTCCTGTGTGCCCATGCAGTGGTTTATGCCCACATATGGGGTACCATTGTACTCAGGAGAACCTGCGTTACAAATTTTGGGGTACTTTTTTCCTCTTGTTCCTCGTGAAATTGAGAAATTTCAAACTAAACGAACATATTATTGGAAGAATTCCAGTTTTTCATTTTTACTGTCTTCTTTTGAATACTTTCCTGTAATACCTGTGGGGTCAAAATGGTCACCACACACCAAGATGAATTCTTTGAGGGGTGTACTTTCCAAAATGGGGTGACTTATGGGGGGTTTTCTCTCTGCTGACACTACAGGGGCACTACAAACGCACCTGGCGCTCAGAAACTTCTTCAGCAAAATCTGCATTGGAAAAGCTAATTGGCGCTCCCTTCCTTCTGAGCCCTGCTGTGTGCCCATACAGTGGTTTACGCCCACATATGGGGTACCGTTGTACTCAAGAGAACCTGCATTACAAATTTTGGGGTGCTTTTTGTCTCATATTCCTTTTGAAAATGAGAAACTTTAATCTAAACGTATATATTATTGGAAAATTAAAATTTTCAATTTTTTTACTGCCTAATTGTGAATACTTTCCTCCAGCCCCTGTAGGGTTAAAATGCTCATTATACCCCTAGATTAATTCTTTAAGGTGTGTAGTTTCCAAAATGGGGTCACTTATGGGGGTTTTCAGGATACCAGACTTCTAAATCCATTTAAAAAAAGAACTGGTCCCTAAAAAAATCAGTTTCACGAAAATGTGATAATTTGCTGATAAATTTGTAAGCCCCATAACACCCTAAAAAAGTAAAATATGTTTACCAAATTATGCCAGAATAAAGAAGACATATTGGTAATGTGACTTAGTAACTAATTTATGTGCTACGACTTTCTTTTTTTAGAAGCAGAGAATTTCAAAGTTCATAAAATGCAAATTTTTTTAATTTTTCATGATATTTTGATGTTTTTCACAAAAAACACACAAAGTAGTGACCAAATTTTGCCACTAACATAAAGTGCCATATGTCACGAAAAAACAATCTCAGAATCGCTAGCATACGTTAAAGCATCACTGAGCTATAAGAGCATAAAGTGAGACAGGTCAGATTTTGAAAAATTAGCCTGGTCATTAAGGCCCAAACTAGCTGCAGCACAAAGGGGTTAAATAAAAAATTTTGCCAGACTTCTCCTTTAAGCTCATTTTACTGCCTAATATTACAAAGTGCCTTTGTTAGCTTTTCCCAGTGTTTTACCATTAGATATGCAATTGCAAAACATGTTTTCTCACCCCAAGTAATAGCATAATGCAGCAGCCCTGGAGGAAAGCATTTACCATTCATTTCAGTGCATACGGATAAACTGTTGATCTGTGCGCCCAGATTTCTCCAGCCATGGAAAGTTCATACTTTCTTCCATTTCATCTTATGAGTCATCGGTGAGAGCCACATAAACAACAAACAGGTTATACCCAAGGGCATCTGCTATGAGCTCATTCATGACACAAATGATGGAGACAGGCTTTAGGCAGCCAGCCCTCCCCAACAAGTCTCTATCCAGCTTTCTACATGTAAAACTTGCATCCAAGCTTCATATTGTATTCATGTAGTAAGCTTAATATCTCGTCCTATCGTCCTATCTCAGGGTAACATAAACTAGTGGCAGAGAAGCTGAACAAAATGATGTATCACTTACATTGTTCTGTGCAGCTGGTTTAGAGATATCCTCCTAAATAACATTGACATTAAGAAGTCCTTTCCATTATGTGAATAAGCCCAGTAGTCCTTGATATTCATGAGAAGCAGAAAACTCCACCCACCAGCTGCTGATTGGCAGTTATACTATCAATCAGCAGCCGGAGGGTGGGGGAGGGGTGTGGCAAGAATCCTATTCTCCTGCATATTGGGAGAACGGCTGAACCATATGATGTAAGTAATACACCGATCTGTTCATCATTTCTGTGACTAGTTTATGCTGACCTCATTTAAGATGGCATAAACCTAATGACAGATTTCCTTTAAAATCTTCTATGAAAATATCCAATCTTGAACCATTTGTTTCATAACCATATAAATAAGGACCGACTTTCCAAAACTTATAACAGAAAGCTGATAAGCTATCTTTAAAGTGACTCTGTACCCACTGATTCCCCCCCCCCAACTACTTGTACCTGCTTGTAGCTGAACTGAAGTGCTTTCTCCTGGTATGTTTGTCCCCTCTGTTTGTACTTTCTTTCAGCTAAGAAACAAAGTTTATTTGAGTATATACCGTGTCTAAGAGGCGGGTCAGAGAGCGTTCGTGCCCAGGGGAAGCGCCGCCTGTGTGGTCTTAGGCTCACCTCCCCCCGCCTTTCGTTCCGCCCTCAGCCTGCCCTCTGCACCATGGTTGCCGGCTCAGCGACGCCACTGTGGTGTGTCCCTGCACCACATCCCATGCCTGTGTGCAGCCAACCCGCCCCCAAACACCCCCACCCCTCTTACGCTGTTTACATCCGCTTCCTGAGCCCTCTTCTCTGCTTCTGATGTGCGCAGGTGCAAACGTATCCCACGCAGGCCAATTGATGCCAACGGTCTTCTCCAGCCAGTCTAGTTGGTCATTGCACCTGCGCGGGATACGTTCTCACCTGCGCACAACGGAACCGAATCCATAACTTTAACAGATTTAGCTCATACATCTTCTTCTAGTACATCCTATAATGTATACATATGTTATATGTACGCTATAAGTATAACTATTATATGATATAATATGTGTTGTTTTAGGGACTTTGCATTTGTGGCTAATGACAAAGACACTTGCATGCTGAAGTGTCACGTGTTCCGTTGTGATGTCCCAGCCAAGGCTATTGCCAGTGCCCTCCATGACATGTGCTCCAAGGTATACAATAACTCTTATTATTCATGTTGTCACCTTTTAGGAAGCTTTAATATGTTGTGATTGTGATATCGGTGACTTTTCATGGTGATATGTAAGGTACATCAGCTTTAGGGCCTGCACTAACACTGACTGACGTATCGTTTCCCACTGGTTCTCCATTGGTGGGCCCCCAGGATCATTTCCTTTGGTCGGTCCCAGATGCCCCAGTCCGACACTGAGGTACATCAATTACATTTCCTTCAAAATGATTGGAACTAGGTTGCACATTACAGCCCTGTGCATGGAGTGTCTATGGCAGTACAGGGGGCATGATGGCTCCTTTAGTAGAGGGTTGTTTTGTTGGACCGCATACAAATGGAGTCCAATATAGCATGACATTTATTTTTCAGTCAAATTCATTGTCATACAGAATCCAACCAATCCAGAAAAAAATTCTGAATGACATTGGGGCCAAACAGACGTACAATATAGGCCCTTAGGTTCAGTCAAACAGCATGCTGGAGATAGGTGTCTTCCAGTGAAAGACTTTAGGGAATAAATGGTCTTTCTCCTATAAGAATTAGGTTGTCAGCTTATAAGCTATATTCACATAAAAACCACATACTGTATTTTCCTGAATATAAGACTACTTTTTAACCCAGGAAAATCTTCTCAAAGGTCAGGGGTCGTCTTATATGCCAGGTGTCGTCTTATGGGTTGGGGCTGAAAAACTTCGGAACCGGACTGGAAAATCTGTGGTCGCCGCATACGGTGGGGAAAGCTTAAAAACGGCCGCATCCTGGCCATAGGCGGTGACCGCATGACGGGCAGAGCAAGCTGCAGGCGTCCGGGGTATCGAAAAAAGAGATTTGAATATTTATTAAATTTTATTTGGTGTGCATTAGCGTAGTCTTATAAGGCAAGTATGTCCCTAAGGCCCGTTCACACGTAGCAAAATTAGCGGAATTCCGCTGCGGAATTGTCCGCCGCGGAATGCCGTTAGCCTCCCTCTCATTATGGGAGTCTATGGGAGGCGCGTGCTGCTGCTCTCCCCGCTCTGAAGAATTAACATGTTCATTCTTCAGCGCGGAGAGACGATGTGAGAACAGCAGCGCGCGCCTCCCATAGACTCCCATTATGAGAGGGAGGCTAACGGCATTTCCGCTAGTTTTGCTACGTGTGAACGGGGCCTTACTCTATATTTTAACTAAAAAAGTTGTGGGTCCTCTTATACGCCCAGTCGTCTTATACACCGGAAAATACAGTACATGTAATACATTGGCATATAAGCAGAATGGTGTGTTCATGCATACAGCAGTGTCCTATATCTGTCTATTGGGTTCAATAGACCAAATATAGTCCACTAGTAAAATGGTTTGGTCCATTTCTAAGTTAGTCAAAGAAAAGCCGTTTGTGCTTTTGGATCCCGCAAAATAACAGTACACTTAAAAATGAACCAAGTATTCACCAGATCCACCAGAGTCCCTGACATACTTCCCAAACATAGTTGTAGTAGCCCAGTGTGTTTCTGATGTAGTCACAGTCCCCGGGCCGGCAGCGCTGTAATTACGACTTTATGGGCTGTATCATCCAGGTATCAACGGGTATGAACTGCCAGGCCCACACTGTTTGACAAAACTGTGATACAGCGCTTTGAATCACTCCCACAAGAGGCGCGATTACAGCACTGACGGCCCCGGGGCCGTGACTACTTCAGACACAGGAAACACCCATATGACTAATTGAGCTGGATTTACATACAGTTTGAGACTTAATCTAGATATGTTTAACAAGGTCTATTAGATTAATAGCAATTTTGAGTGTAATTCCCTATGTTGTATTAAACTTTGGCATCATAGAGGTTACACCCACGTGGGACCCGACCCTTCTCTTTGAGCCAAAACAGATTAATAGGTCAGAAATCAATATTAGGGATGGTCCGAACCGAGTTCGGTTCGAGTTCATACGAACCCGAACTCTCGGCAATGATTCCCGCTGTCTGCCCGCTCCGTGCAGCGGGCGGATCCAGTGGGAGGACCGCCTGGAAAACTGGGATACAGCCATAGCCATAGGCTGTATCCTAGTTTTCCAGGCGGTCCTCCCGCTCTATCCACCCGCTCCTCGGAGCGGGCAGACAGCGGGAATCTGATGCCGAGCGTTCGGGTTCATACGAACCCGAACCTCGGAGGGTTCAGACCATCCCTAATCAATATGGTGGAAAGAAAAAAAAAATCAGCCAAAGAGTTCCCGGCATGATTGGAATTGTAGCTGGAGGGCTCCAAGTTGTGCACCCCTAATCTATATGTTTCTTTATCTATATCCATCTGTTAATATGAACAAACCAATGGGATTGTCAGTCATACTGTATACTATTGTTTTATCTACACGACTTCAGTATGAATATAGAACATGAACTTTGTCTTTCATCTCTCATTTTCATCCTTTTAGATCATGTCAGAAAGAGCAGTGGCCAATAATACCATCACCCGTTCTGTCACCTTAGAGACAATCTCCCCTGAAGACCTACCCGTACAAGGTACGTGATGCTATTGCACAGACAGAAAATATTATACAACACTTTACAATTCCAAGCAATAAACCAGAAGATGCATCATTCTACAAGACTGCACCAGGTGTATTAAAATGCGGGATGAGAAGTATGGTGCCATTCAGCAGACATTATAAGCTTCTTTTTGTAATTTATTTGCTAATAAAATGTATTTTGCGCTACATTTTTTCGTGGTTTTGAATAGTAGTGATTTTTTTTGTGATTTTGTAGTGATTTTTTGTGGTTTTGAATAGTATGTAGAGCTGTAGAGGGTACAAAGACGGGCAACTAAACTAATAAGGGGAATGGAGCATCTTAGTTATGAGGAGAGATGATTAGAATTACATTTGTTTAGTCTGGAGAAGAGACGTATAAGGGGAGATATGATTAATTTATTTAAATATATAAATGGCCCCTACAAGAAATATGGGGAAAAGATGTTCCAGGTAAAACCCCCTCAAAGGACAAGGGGGCACTGCCTCCGCCTGGAGAAAAAAAGGTTCAATCTCCGGAGGCGACAAGCCTTCTTTACCATGAGAACTGTGAATCTGTGGAACAGTCTACCACAGGATCTGGTCACAACAAAAACAGTAGAGGGCTTCAAAACCGGCCTAGACAAGTTCTTAGAGCAAAATAATATAAATGCATATGTATAGAACCTATCACCCCTCCCCCTTCCCTGTATCCATTCCCTCCTTGGTTAAACTTGATGGACATGTGTCTTTTATATTTATACATAGTTATTAACTAAGTAACTATGTATGTAACTATGTATATATGTTAAGGCAGTGTCACTGCTCCAGTGTTTTGTACATCCCACAGCTCCAGTACAAGTGTACATCCCACCAATCCCTACATCTCTTAGGTCTGGTGACATCATGGCCCCACATAAACTGCTGCTCAACCAATTAGGGATTGGGGCGGGACACCGATGTGGCCACAAATGGGCTAATATGGCAGTTCCTGTGGTATTGTAACATCACAAGAGATAGGGAACACCACCTGGAGACAAGAAGCAGCATCGGGGTGGCTACACTGGATGGGACTGTAGTTTTCTATTTTGCCCGGACAACCCATTTAATTCTAAAATTAGGAAAGTAGAATCTCATATTATTTACATCTTGTAAGAACTAAATAAGAAGCATAACATAGGTAGACATTTACACTCACTCCAGATTCCGACATTTTTCCGACAGGTGGACATTTTGTTTCATTAAGGTACAAATTTTACTCTACTGAAAGCTAAATGGGAAAATGTTGTTGGTTACATTAAAAATGATGAAGGGCAGGTGCTGGCCTTAGCCTGTAGATGACATCACCCAACTGTAATAATTAAAGGGGTTGGTCATTTTTTTAGTAAAATTGCTCAGTGTATAGTGTTAGTAAGTGTACTCACTCTATATACTGACAGCAGCTCCCTGTGTACCTCATAGAGCCAAAATCAGGTTCCCCTCCTCCAGGCAGGGCTGCCCTGCTCTGTGGTGAGTCTGTCCATAAGATGGTCGACATGGAGGAGCATGTGACCATGTCCCACCCCCCACTGTTCTCCATAGGCTCACTGGGGCGTGGGGCATGGTCACATGCTCCCCTATGTCAACTATCCTATGAGCAGACTCACCACAGAGCAGGGCAGCACAGCCTGGAGGAGGGGAGTCTGATATTAGCTCTATGAGGTACACAGGGAGCTGCTGTCAGTATACACAGTGAGTACACTTACTATTAATGTACACTGAACTCTTTAACTATAGAGTGGCCAACCCCTTTAATCATTTAGTCATTTCATTCTAATATAGTCACACTTTTTGTTAGACAAAATATAGCTACAAAGCATACAAGTCAGAAAGATGAAATGATATTCTGTTGGATGACTATAGCTGTGCAATGCACCATTACAGCCTGGATCTGTTCTTTATACTGTATTGCTGTATGTGTAATGGATGACAATTTCAATGCCCTGCTGTTCTAGTTGATATTCTGGATACCGTGCGGGAGTCCATTCAGAAATATGAAGTGCTTTACCTTGGCAGCCTGCCTGTCTCAAAGCCAATGGGTGAGTTATTCTGTAGATTGTGCTGACACTGCTACTGCAGGGCGATCTATACCACAGCGATATAACTAGAGACAGCTATATCTATTTCACTCTGTTCTTACCCACCACCAGGCTTGGCATTAGTAAGGGTGGAAATATAACAGGGTAATGATATTTAATTTTGGTAATAAAAACAGATATGACATAAACACCGGGTGTGCATAGAGACAATGGAAATATTTAAATGTATAGTAAAATAGCTTTTAACTGGTAAAAACTGGGACTGATAGGATTATCAGATATTCTGGATTATTGGATGGTTATAGCAAAATATAGAAATGTCACTTTGAGGGTCTCATGTGCATGGCTTTGAGGGTCTGCACATTTCAGTTCCAGTGGAGCATACCACAATGTCTTAGTCTAATTGACACAGCATCTAAAACACAATATAGGGCCTGTGCACCTTCAAAGGCAACTCAATTATGGAGTCTTACAAAACAGCTATAAAACTACCATGTGTATGAGCCTTAAAGTGTCACTGTCGTGTTTTTTATTTTATTTTCAATAGTACAGGCGATTTTAAACCCTTAAGGACCGGGCCTGAAATGGCCTTAAGGGCTGGGCCAATTGTCACTTTTGCATCTTCATTTTTTTCTCCTCACCTTTTAAGACCCATAACTTTTTTATTTTTCCACCTACAGGGCCATGTGAGGGCTTGTTTTTTTCAGGAGCAGTAATCTTTCAATCAGCCATATAATGAATGACGGAACCCCCAAAATATCATTTATGGGGTGAACTTGGGTCAAAAAATGCAATTCCGCAAATTTTGGGGGCTTCCATGTTTACGTAATGCACTCTATGGTAAAACTGGCATTTTTCCTTTATTCTGTAGGTCAGTCTCAACACAACGATATGCATGTTTACTAGGTTTTCTAACGTTTTACTATTTTTATTAGCAGTAAAACTTTTTTTTGCAAATCGTTACATTTAAAATGGTCCTATTGTGACTCTTATAGCGCTTTTATGTGTTTTATGTATAAAATGGGAAGAGGGGTGGTTTTCACTTTTATTAGGGGAAGGGCTTTGGGGCATTTTGTAAAACATTTATTTATTTTTTACACTTTTATAGTTTCCTTAGGGAACTATCACTTACACTTAACTGCAATTATTATACTATCATTTACACTTAACTGCAATTATTATACTATCACTTAGGGTCCTATTCCACGGGCCAAGGAGGGCCCGATCAACGATGTAAACGAGCGGCGATCTGCTAGATCGCCGCTCGTTTACTGGGCCTAGGACTGCAAGGACCGATGTCCTTGCAGAATCATACATTACCTGTCAGGTCTTCTTCTCTGCGCTGTCTTCATCCACGAGTCCCGCGCGCTCTATCTTCCGAATGGCCGGTCAGCTGACAGGCCACACTCAGCCAATCACAGGCCGCGGCCTGTGACTGGCTGAGCGCTCCGTCAGCTGACCAGGCCATTCGGAAGATAGAGCGCGCGGGACCCGGGGATGAAGACAGTGCAGAGAAGAAGACCTGACCGGTAAAGTATGATGCTGCGCTTCTGAAATCGTCGATCACCCGCCGCACACCGCTATTCAACCATAGCGATGCACAGTGGGGGAACGATGATTTTAGGTCTGGCCCTAAATGAACGATCAGCCGATGACATGATCATCGGCTGATCGTTCTCTCTATTTCACCGAACGATAATCGGCCGAATCAGGCCAAATGGGGATTATCGTTACTGTGGAATAGGGCCCTTACACTTAACTGCAATTATTATACTTACCTTAGGGAACTATCACTTACATATATGGGTTCAGTTACATTGATCCCTGCTATGCCATAGCATAGCAGGGATCAGAGTTATCTGTAATCTTCTGATAGAGCCTGCCTGTGGCCTGAAGCAGACTCTACCAGAAGATCAGATTGCACGGAGTTAAGCAGTATACCTCTGGCAGTCAGACAGTGTGATCGGGACCCCCGCAGCGTGTCTGAAATGCTCCGGTCACTTACTATTAAACGCTGCAGTAGCAGCGCGATCGCAGCGATTAAAGGGTAAATGGCGGGCGGCACGGGCAATCGCAGCGGATCACCATTGAGGGTGAGGGCCTGGCTGCAGATAGCAGCTCCATAGCCCAGGACCGCGCCAGGGCGTACATTTACGCCCTCCTGCTTTCAGGTCCAGGCAGTGGGGGCGTAAATGTACGCCCGTGGTCGTTTAGGGGTTAAGAAACTTTGTAATTGGGTTTATTAGGCAAAAATGCCATTATCTGCATTTAAAAAGACTTTCCCCAGCCCCCCCCCCCTCCCTCCTCTCTCTCATTCACTGCTCATTATCAGGAAATCATGTTTTGTTGCATCAGACGTGCCCCTGTCTGTTCTATGAAGAGGGGAGGGGGAGGAGGAAGGAGGGAGATTTGTCGGCAGCAGAGAGCAGAGAACAAAGGATTATACAGCGGGTGCTATGTGAAAGCCTCTATTCAGAGGTCAGAGAGGTCAGTGATGACTTAAGAGAAGATAGCCCAATGATGTAGCTGTAAATTAACTCTTTGTTGTCCTGTTTTGGTGCCTCATCTCCCTCAACCCCTCCCCTCTCCATAGAGAACAATAAAAACGGGGTGGGGGGGGGGGTTGAGCTTCAAATTGCTTTCTCATGATATAAATGCATTGATTGATAATGCATTTTTCGGCTATTTAAACATCTCAACCCTTCTAGTACTAATCAGATGCTGTATGCCCTGCAGGAAGTGCAGGAATTTTCCAGTCTGACACAGTGCTCTCTGCTGCCTTATCTGTTTGTGTAAGGAGCTGTCCAGAGCAGCAGCAAATCCCCATAGAAAACCTCTACTGTTCTAGACATTTTTATTCCCTCTGGAGTACCCCTTTAAAGAGGCTTTCCAAGAAAACCTAGAGCTTTCTGACTTGCAGGGAGGCAAGAGGAGAGGAGCACAGCTCAGCTATCGGACATCGCTCTGCTATTCTATTGCTCACTAGAGATCCTTAGACTTACAGCAGAGAAGGTTAGAGGGCATATATCCACATGTTCAGTGCATACATAACCGAAGTGTCTCTCTTATTCCCTCAGGGATGGATGTCTTAAATGATACAATTGAGAATATAATCAGTACCACCCTCAGGGAGCAGTGGACAGAAGCAGTCATTGAAGTGACCGATACATCGCTGGTGGTACACCACAGAGAGGTAACTGCAAATAAACAACACATGGAAATTGTCAGTCTCTATATGTCATATGTTCCACATCCTTATGACAACACTTTTTCTCCTAAGTATTTTCAGTGGAGTAAGAAACCCACTGACATAACTTATGGATAAGGGAGGGCGTAAGCGGGCGCAGTATAGCTGCAGCCCGGACATGAAGGGGTGGGCAATAGGGGGTTAACAGGGCTTAGGTTAGGAGAGCATGAGGGGAACGCATGGTCAGGCTGTGAGAAAAGGGGATGGAGCAGGGGGAGTGGGGATGCGGGCAGAGGCCAATAGGGGGGCAGGGGATAGCGTCAGGGGAGGGGAGCAAGTTGGAAGTATAAAGGCAGGGGGAGGGGTTTTCCTGCTTACCAGCTCCTCTGTCCCGGACCTGAAGCGACGTGCTGCTCCTGCTGTAATGGACCGAGAGGCTTTCTCTGCCTCCCTGTGGGAGGCCGCGGCGCGCCATGGGGCTGAATGGCTGCAGGAGCAGTTCCTGCAGGTACTAGGGGGAACGGGGGGGGCGGCAAGCTCCCAGGGTGCGCGCCCCCCCGTACGCCGCCGGCGCCCGCCGGAGCGGCTGAGCCCCGACTTGCCCCGCCGCTCCCGCCGCGTAGGGAGCCCTGTCCAGGACCCTCCAGCCCCTGCTGTCCGGTCCCCTCCTCTCCGGTCCGGCAGGGCTGCTGGGAGGAATCCCGGAGCGCGGAGGGGTTCCGGTGCGGGGAGAGAGGCACGTGCAGCAGCCTCTGCCTCCTCGGTGCCGGCTGCTGACTCGGGACCTGTTGCGGCTGGCCCCTCCCACCGGCCTGTGCAGGGGGCAGTCAGAGGAAGGAACGAGTCCTCCTACAGGCCCCATAGGAAGTCTGGGGCGAAGGTGAGCACCCGGGCCCGGCGCCGGCCCGAGGGGGTTTCCCAGGGGGGGGCACCCCTGCCAGTGATTGCAGCGGAAGTGCGGGGGGAGGTCAGGCGGTCCAGGCGGCAAGGGGCCTACCGCAGTGCTTCGCCAGCGACCGTCCCCCTGTTCAGCGGCAGCCCTAATTCGTTGCAGGCGCAGGGGCAGGGTCGGAGCCCGGCCCCTGGCGCCGGGGACATAAGTGAGGACCAGAGGGCTTCATCACCGGACGATGACATCGAGGCCGTGGAAGACGGCGAAGTTGTCAGCGATTCGCCGAGGCGCGTAGCATCCTCTGTCGCGGCTGTTCCGGCGTCCGTCCAGAGTCAGCCTGGTGAGTCACGGTCCATGTCTGTTTTGCCTGTGGCGTGTGGTGTGAGTGGTGGGGGTGCGAGTGGAGCCGGGTTTCAGGGGTCTGTCGGTGGTGGGGGTCAGTTTGCTGGTATGGGGGAGGTGGTTGCGCAGTTTTTGGCTGGTATGCGTGAGATGTGGTCGCAGGGAGCGGGGGCCCGGGGGGGTGTAGGGTCTCCGGTTACTGCCTGGTTGGGGGGTAGCGCTGCGCCTGCGTTATCATCGGCGGTCGGGGCGGCGGGTGGTGCGCTGGTGCCAGTGGCGGCGGGGACCTCCGGGGGAGCGCAAGCAGGCGGAGCAACAACAGCAGGGGTGGGCGCAGCTTCAGAGGTTTCGGTGCGGTTGGATGACGCGGCGCGTGGGGAGGTGTACGTTTGCTTTGAGGGGCCCCTGGGGGCCCACCTCAAGCAGGAGGTACGGGAGAAGATTTGGCGGGGTGAGTACGTGGAAATATTTTCCCTGCTCCCCCTCGACAAATTTAATTTAGATAAGGGAAAGCCTGATGACAGCAAGAAGGAGGAGGAGGAGAAGCGGCGGTATCGGTTGATACCGCGCACTTTTTCTAACTGGCTTCAGGCTTTCGCCATTTTGGCTAGCGTGGTGGGGGAAAAGGCTCCTCAATGCTGCTCGGCCCTGTTTTGCTACCTTGACTCGATAGGCGAAGCTTATCGGGTTTACGGTGGCACGGCATGGCTGCGGTATGACGAGCAGTTCCGGCAGCGCAAGGCGGTTCGCCCATCCCTGAGGTGGGACCATAAGGATATAGCCTTGTGGATGCGGCTAATGACAGCAGCGCGCGCTCCGTCGCAGCCGTTTCGGTCTGGGGCCGGGGGTTCGGCATCATCGACCGGAACCTCGGCCGGCCAGAGGCCAGGGTGTTGCTGGCAATATAACGACGGGCACTGTCGTTTTGGTTCCTCGTGCAAGTTCAAGCATGAGTGCGGAACTTGCGGGGGGAACCACCCCCAGTCGCGATGCTTCAAGAAGCAGAAAGGACGTAGCGGAGAGACTGGCGGTAAAGGGTCGGACGCCAGTGAGCCTAGAGGCGATGCGGCCGTATCTAAATGAGTACCCTGATCGGGCGGCGGCGGAATTATTAGTGTCCGGCTTTCAGTGGGGATTTCGGATCCCCTTTTCGAGGGAGGCTCCGATTTTTCGCCCACCAAATCTGAAGTCCGCACGGTTGCGTCCGGACGTGGTGGGCGACAAATTGGGCAAGGAGGTGGCCCTGGGGCGGATGGCGGGTCCGTTTACGGACCCGCCGTGGCCCCACCTGCGGGTTTCTCCTTTAGGGCTGGTGCCCAAGAAGGAACCTAATAAATTCCGGCTAATTCACCATTTGTCTTATCCGGCGGGGTTGTCCGTTAACGATGGGATTGAGCAAGAAGTTTGCTCGGTTTCATACGTGTCGTTTGACAAGGCGGTGGAATGGGTGCGGCGGTGCGGGCCGGGGGCACTAATGGCGAAAACTGACATTGAAGCGGCATTTCGGCTCTTGCCGGTGCATCCTGAATGTTTCCATTTGCTGGGGTGTGTTTGGGAGGGGGCGTACTATGTGGACTGCTGCCTTCCTATGGGGTGCTCAATCTCTTGTTCACATTTCGAGACATTTAGCACCTTTGTGGAATGGGTGGTGCGCAGGGAGTCGGGTTTGCAGTCGGTGTTGCATTACCTGGACGACTTCCTGTGCATTGGTCCGGCACAGTCCACTTGTTGCTCCCTCCTGTTGCATACGGTTGAGCAGGTGGCCCGCAGGTTTGGCATTCCATTGGCACCGGAAAAGACGGAGGGCCCGGCTACGGTCATCCGTTTTTTGGGTATCGAGATAGACTCGGTGGCAATGGAGTGCCGACTGCCTGGTGACAAACTGGTGGAGCTGCGGGAGTTGGTGGGTTGTTTCTTGGAACTGCGCAAGGTTCGCTTGCGGCAGTTGCAATCGCTGCTGGGCAAGCTGAACTTTGCTTGCCGCATTATGCCAATGGGGCGCATTTTTTGCCGGCGGCTAGCGCAGGCCACGGCGGGGGTGCGTTCGCCGATGCATAGGATACGGCTGACGGCGGATCACAGGGCAGATTTGCAGGTGTGGGCGCAGTTCCTGGTGTGTTTCAATGGACGGTCGGTGTGGAGGGAGGAGTGGATTCGGACTGTGGATATGGAACTGTTCACTGATGCGTCTGGGTCGGTTGGGTTTGGAGCATACTTGAGTGGTGAATGGTTTGCTGGGGAGTGGCCGGATTGTTGGCGGGAGAATGGATGGGTACGTAACCTGGCCCTGTTAGAACTGTTCCCGATTGTGGCTGCGCTTGAAGTGTGGGGTGACAGGTTCCGGAACAAGCGGGTTCGTTTTTGTTGCGACAACTTGGCGGTGGTGCAGGCTGTCAACAGTCTCACGGCATCTTCCCCGCCAGTGGTGCGGTTGCTGCGGCGCCTGGTTTTGCGTGGGCTGGAACTGAATGCGTGGGTGATGGCGTGTCATCTGCCAGGGACTGCTAACTCTATAGCCGATGCACTTTCTCGTTTGCAGTTCGATCGGTTCCGTTTGTTGGCCCCGGAGGCGGAGCAACAGGGGAAGCCCGTTCCGAGCTGTTTGTGGGAAGTGGCATCCGGACAGCGTTTGGTTTGATGCAGCAAGCCGTATCGGGGAGTACGTGGAGGAGTCATTCGGTGGCGTGGCAGGAGTGGCTGAGTTTCTGTGGGCAGTGGGGGGTGGATGGTGTGCGTGGTGAGCTCGTTCCCTTGTTGTTGTGTTTTATTGGTGATTTGTTTGGGGCCGGGGTGTCGGGTGCGGGGATGGTTCGGAAATTGTCAGGGTTGGCATATTGTTTTAAGTTGCTTGGGGTGCGTGATTGGACGAAGGAGTTTGTAGTCCGGCAGGCGGTGAGGGGGTATCGACGGTCGCGGGTGTCTAGGGACGGGAGACGGCCGGTGTCCTTTGAGGTTTTGGGACGATTGGTGGGGGATCTGGATGGTGTTTGTTTTGATGTTTACGAACGCCTTTTATTTAGGGTGGCCTTTTCGCTTGCCTTCTTTGGGGCGTTCAGGATAGGGGAGTTGGTCAGCTCGTCTTGTGCGGCCCTGGGTGGGATGCAGCTGGCGGATGTGGTGCTGGGGCAGGGATTTGTGTCTTGCTGGTTGCGGCGCTCCAAGACGGACCAGGCGGGTAGGGGGAAGAGGGTGCTGTTGTACGCGGTTCCCGGTTCGGTGGTGTGCCCGGTGGAGAGCGTTCGGTTGTTCAGTGCGGTTCGACCTAGGGGTGCGGGGGGTTCCTTCTTAATTCATAGAGATGGGAGAGCGCTCTCGCGCTTTCAGTTTGTGTCGGTGTTCCGGAAGTGCTTGGCGAGACTGGGCCTTCCGGCACGGGAGTTCGCTTCCCACTCCTTTAGGATTGGGGCGGCGACGGAGGCGGTTCGCTGGGGGTTGGGAGAATCTGTTGTGCGCCAGATTGGTCGGTGGGAGTCTGCTAGGTTTCGGTCCTATGTTAGGTTAGATTTGCTTTGAACGTGTTGTTTGCCCGGGATGTTGCTTTCATGTTGTTGTTGTTTTGTGTTTTGTTTTAGGCCCGGCATGCTTGGTGTGGATTCTCGGCCATTCGTATGTTCGGAGGGGGGCGTGCCGTGCTGACATCCGGGCGGAGGGAAGGCAACTGGGTTTCCCGCGGGCAGAGGTTCAGGTTCACTGGATGGGAATAGGAGGCATGCTGTGGAGTGGAGTTCTGCCGGAGGTCCACTACTATTCCAGGTTGGATAGGCCCCCTGATATTCTGGCCCTTCACGTCGGGGGCAACGACCTCGGCGTCAGATCGTCTAGGGATCTGATTAGAGATATTAAGTGCGATCTGTTGCGTCTTTGGTCGTTGTTCCCCGGCGTGATTGTAGTGTGGTCCGAGATAGTGGCAAGGTTCGTGTGGAAACAAGCGCGCTCTATTGACAAGCTGAATCGGGCACGGGGGCGGGTTAATCGCGAGGTGTCTCGCTTTGTGGCTCGCAATGGGGGCATTGTGGTCCGTCACCGGGAGTTGGAAATCCCTACTACGGGTTTTATGGACAGTGATGGGGTGCACCTTAATGGGGTGGGGATGGATCTGTGGTCTTGTGACATTCAGGACGGGTTGGAAAAGGCCGTTGAGGTGTGGCGGGACTCGCGAGTTCAAGGGGTCGAGCTCGCTCGTGGTGGCGGAGGGGTGGTTGTGGATGGCACTGTGTGAGGAGGTGTTGGAGGTGAGATCTTGAAGGTGGCAAGCCCCTCTCCTTTAGGTTGCAGGGAGATGGGGCATGGTTGGTGGTGCTTACCGCTTAGGCGGAGGAATATTTGTTATATGGGAAGCAGTATTGGGGCATATTTGCCAGCCCTGAGTCGGCGCGGTGCGACAGGGGGACCAATATTTTCATACTGCTGCTGGGCCATCCATGACCTCCCTGATGGGTATGTTATTAGGTTGGGTGGGAGTTATCGGGGTTGAAATAGTTGGTATCATGTTTGACATGTTATTTATTTTTCAATAAAAGGCTGCTGTGGCCATTATTCCAACGTTAGCAGGTGTCATGTCTTCTTTCAAGGTAAAGGGGAGGGTATGGGGATGGGTAAGTTAAGATAATGGTGGGGATGTGTATTAAGGTTATCATTTTAGGTAACCCCCGTAATTTGCCCTGCCCCTAGTCAAGGGAGGGCGTAAGCGGGCGCAGTATAGCTGCAGCCCGGACATGAAGGGGTGGGCAATAGGGGGTTAACAGGGCTTAGGTTAGGAGAGCATGAGGGGAACGCATGGTCAGGCTGTGAGAAAAGGGGATGGAGCAGGGGGAGTGGGGATGCGGGCAGAGGCCAATAGGGGGGCAGGGGATAGCGTCAGGGGAGGGGAGCAAGTTGGAAGTATAAAGGCAGGGGGAGGGGTTTTCCTGCTTACCAGCTCCTCTGTCCCGGACCTGAAGCGCCCGCCCGCCCGCCCTGTTTTTTGGTAGGTGGGTGGTTGGCTGATATTGTTGCACTATTGTCGCGGCAGCTGCGGAGGGGTGGTTGTGGATGGCACTGTGTGAGGAGGTGTTGGAGGTGAGATCTTGAAGGTGGCAAGCCCCTCTCCTTTAGGTTGCAGGGAGATGGGGCATGGTTGGTGGTGCTTACCGCTTAGGCGGAGGAATATTTGTTATATGGGAAGCAGTATTGGGGCATATTTGCCAGCCCTGAGTCGGCGCGGTGCGACAGGGGGACCAATATTTTCATACTGCTGCTGGGCCATCCATGACCTCCCTGATGGGTATGTTATTAGGTTGGGTGGGAGTTATCGGGGTTGAAATAGTTGGTATCATGTTTGACATGTTATTTATTTTTCAATAAAAGGCTGCTGTGGCCATTATTCCAACGTTAGCAGGTGTCATGTCTTCTTTCAAGGTAAAGGGGAGGGTATGGGGATGGGTAAGTTAAGATAATGGTGGGGATGTGTATTAAGGTTATCATTTTAGGTAACCCCCGTAATTTGCCCTGCCCCTAGTCATGTGTGATGTTAAAGAGGTTGTCCAGGAAAAATTTACTTTTCCCCTATCCATAGGATAGGGGAGGTCACATGGAGGTCTGACCTCTGTACCAATCTCCATATTAGGCCCTGCCGACTCTGTTATGAATAGAGCTGCAGGTCTGGCCCACAACCCGCGACTATTCATTCCTATGGAGCCAAAAGAAAAAGCCAAGTACATCGCTATTCCGGTGTACTCAGCTCCTGCCGTCACTCCATAGGAATGAACAGAGCCGCGGGTCGCGTGCCGGACTCGTGGCTCTATTCATAATAAAGTCGACAGTGCCCGATATGGAGATCGGTGGGGGGTACAGAGATCGGACCACCCGCGACCACCTACTTTTGCCCTATCCTTTGGATTCGGGGAAAGGTCAATTTTTCCTGAACAAAAACTATTTAAAAATATATATATATATATACTGTTATTCATCCTGCATGGATGTAAAAGTTGCATGTACCCCAAAATAGTACCAAAAATACAGATTTCTAAATGAAAAAAAAGATACATGATTTCAGACATAAACTGCCTACAGAGGACTGATCTGCAAGTATCATAACAGTGTTGGAGCTGTGGTCTAGGGGTAACTCACCTGTCTAGAGACCAAAACCAGTTTTTCCTGGACTTAATCCCCTGATGAAAATTTTTTATTTTTCTTATTATTGTATCATTTTTGAAAGTGCAAAGACTTCCCAGTCATGTCCAAATTAGTTTTAAAATTCATCTATTTTTATACAATGATGAGAAAAAAGGAAATAGAGGTGAGTAACCCCAAGACCAGAGGTCCAACACAGTTAGAATCCTTCAGATCAGTCCTGTGTAGGCAGTTTATGTCTGAAATCAACAATCAGAGACACTGGGTGACAGCTAAATGTACAGGAGGCCAGTTGGTAGAGATTATTTATGAAGAAGAGGGAGGAGGAAGGAGTGATGAGGCATGCCAGAAATGCACAAATGCTGAGCCATAACTCCTTTTTAACTCTTCATTATAGTAGGACACTCCACATTTCACATAATTCACTCCATGGACACATTACCAAAAGGTACCATGCTCACTAGGGGACTGCCAACTACAGGACACTGGCAGCACCTCAGGTAGGGCCCGGGTGCGGAGAGATTCTGAGAGAGGTCTGGCATTGAAGTGCATATAGCTGAGCAGCATTACCACAACCAATGGACACGTGTGGCACTGTATTTGTATTATTGATAGCAAGTTTCCCAACCAGGGACGGCTCCAGGTTTTTGTGGGCCCTGTTGCAGAGCAAATCATGTGGCGACAATAAAGCAAATGGCCCCCCTCTGTGTATTCCCCCGATAGATGGCCCGCTCTGTGTTGTTCCCTCATAGATGGCCTCCCTGTGCTGCCCCCCTCATAGATGGGACCCTCTGCATTGCCCCCCTGATAGATGGCCCCCCAGTGTTGAGGAATTAGAACTGATAATGGTGGAAGAGGATTTTGATATAGTAGGGATAAGCGAGACTGGCGCATAGCTAATGTTGGACTTTAATTCAAGAAGGGGTCAAAAAGAGATCCAAGAAACTATAGGCCTGTAAGTCTAACATCTATAGTGGGTTAAGTACAGCATTTGAGGGTTTTTTAAGAGATGATTTTCATTGGATTCAGAAAGGAATTTTCTCCCTGTGATGGGGCAAGTGGCATCTGCCTAATGAGGATTTTTTTCCTTCCTCTGGAAGTAGGGTTTCTGTAGATTGATGGACTCATCTTTTTTCAACCTTAATAGCTATGCTACTATTTTACTATGAACATGTAGGCTATGTTCACACTGCGTATCAGACCGGCCGTTGCGTGACCCTGGCCGGGTCACGGAACGGCCGGTCTGTGCCCGGATCATCGCGGCTGGTACTTAAGTACCGGCCGGATGATCTGTCTGGCCGCAGAGCTCTGATGCGGGCGCATCAGCGCGCGCCCGCATCATAGCTTCCCATAGCCCACAGTGAAGCAAGTGGCCAGAGCCGCTTGCTTCACTGTGTGAACTGATAGGGCTTCAGTGAATTCCGGCCGCAGAAAAGTGACATGTCAGTTTTTTCCGGCGCCGCATAGGATCCCATCCGGAGCGCATACGATGTGTGCACGCTCCGGCCGGGATCCCATTACAAATTAGGCTATGTTACATACCGCAAAACTACGGCCGTAGTTCTGCGGCGAGAACTATGGCCCTAGTTTTACGTAGTGTGAACATAGCCTTAAAATGTAAAAAAAGCACAACCTATTTAAATGAAAATACTTGGTAAAACATAGCTGCATGCTGTTACATTATTCAGAACCTTACTTTACCTTTTTTTTTTTTTTTGGACAGTGGTTCCTGGAATGGGAAGTGTCTTGAGTGGCGCAGTATTAGATTCATGGAAATGAGTCAGCAGTCTAGAGATGTGTCTAATATATTGCAGATATACTTCTCCTTCTTCCAAAGTCAGCTCCATTAGGAAAATTAATTGGGAATCCTTTCAAGACTGTGGTGGAGGCTCAGTGGGGATGCAGAAGAGGACTGCAGGATAGTAGAATTACTAATGAACATTAGGTCCAGTGTAGGTCACTTACCAATGCGGGAAAATGTACATGGACAATATAAAATGATTGCTTCCTGCCAGCTTTACGTGCCCAGATTTATACGAGTGATGTTTTATTGATGCACTACCAGCTAGTTGTGGTTCAGTCATAGTAATCTTGCAATTTGCAGCAATACATCTATTACCAGCCCTCTCATAGGGTGTAATAGACAATTTTAACCACCCTTTTAGGGCATTATAATAAGCCACCGTATTTTACTAGTATTGTTGTATCGTAGGGCACTTGCACACAGCCATATTAGCGTGTCATAGTGATGCTTTAGAAGTTTTTATTCATTGGGGCCAGGTACTCAAACTCTATTTCAAAATCACATAGCTGACCGCTATGCCCCTTGCTTTCTTATTGGCTGTCCTTAGACAGTAGAGTGAGCAGCATACGATCCCTATACACATTCTATAAATCCATGTATCACACTACTAGTGTTTCTGCCCATTTATTTCAGCAATCAGTGAAAACTACTTACATGTTGTCACTATGATACTTGAAAGGTTTTTAAAATTAATGCCACACTTTAAGGTCAGGTTCACACACACGCACTTCTGTGACCCAGCCGTGTCACAGAACGACGGTGTCAGTGAAGTTCAGTACCGGCTGGACAAACTTTATTTCTTTAGAATTGAGATCCCACATCCCAATTACCCAAGCCAACAATGTAAAGTGCGTCCGGAGCCGCACTCTACATTGTGTGAACTGTCAGTGTTTTGTGGTCGCTATTCAATGAATAGCGGCCGTACAAAACTGATATGTCAGTTTTTGGTGCAGCCACTTGGAGTCCAGCCGGAGTGGATACTAGGGGGGACATTTATGAAGTCCAACGTTTTTTACGCTGGGCTTACAAATGTCCCCGCAGCTCCGCCGATTTATAGAGAGGCGCATTGCCTCTACATAAATCCCGATCGCACGGAGCCCGTCCGTGCTAAAATTTTGAAACCTACGCCAGCTCAGAGCTGGCATAGGTTTCAGTATAATTTTTCCAGAGGAAAAATGATAAAAGCGGCGCATGCAGAGGCCGCGCCCCCCTCTGCGTGCTGCCGCACTCCCCTTAACGCCCCCTCTCCGCTCTACTGGCGCAGATGGGGCAGATGCGGAAAAAATATTCGCAAAAATACCGCTTGCGAATATTTTTAGGCCGATTTGCCCCATCTGCACCTAAAAAAGGCATTTACGCCTTTTCATACATGTCCTCCTATGTGTATACAGTCCACCCGGCATACCATTGACTTAAGTGCAATATAAATTTTCAATGAATCACAGCCAGCGTTGCATGAACATAGCCTAAAGGGGTATTAGGGAAGGATGCAGGGTCTCACAGAGCACTATACAGTTGTACATGGGGTGCCTACGACTTCCGAATACAGACCAGTAGGGCCTCTAGTGTGCTGTTGTATGTATTATGTACTTTACTGTGTGCATGATGTCTTAGGATTTTAAGGAAAACTATCTAGACGTCGCTAACCTGCTGATATCTTGCTATTACGCACAGAGCGTTGAGGATGAAGGTATGTCTCTTACCCTCATCCTCAGCACTGTTCCCATGCAGTTTGGAGTGTAATCTTGCCTCCAGTAAGGCATTTGGAGCTTAGGGGGTGGGGCTACAGTCCCCAGAGCACCAATCCTCGGCTGGCCCACCCCTTATTATGATTCTTAGTGAAGCAGGCTAGCCAGGATAGGGCCGGATCGGTGCTCTGGGGGTGTTAGCCCTTCCTCCAGTGCGCCAAACGGCCTTACCGGATATAGGATTACACTCCAAACTACACAGGAACGACGATGAGTATGTGGGAGTTCTTTATTGTAATACATCAAGATCAAACTATGTTCACATAACGTTTTACACAAATAGTAAAGTTTTTGTCTCCTGTAATGTATAGAATGAAGAAGAGGATCCCGTCTGGCAGTGTCCAGTTCGCTATGTGACCTTTATGGGGATCGGAAAGGACTCGCACACCTTTGCCTTAATTGTGGATACAGGCAAACAGTGTTTCCAGTGTACAGTATTTTGGTGTGAACCAGATGCCGGACATGTATCTGAAGCTGTGCAGGCCGCGTGTATGGTCAGTACTGGATCTGTTTCTATGTAGTAAAGATGTTTTTTACAATCAACCCCAAGGCTGGTGAAGTAGTTTGCATTAAAGGGGTGCTCCGGCAGGGGGGCACTTTTTTGGGGGGACCGGGGAGGAGGTGGCTGAAATAAAAGATGTCCACTTACATCCCCGGTTCCAGCAGCGGGTCCCGCATCACGGCGCTCCGGTGCCCGGTTCCCGGCTGCTTCCGGGTGTCTGACGCGGGCCCGAGACGTGACGTCTCAGGTCCGCTCAGCCACTCAGTGAAGGAGGCGGGATCTGTTTGAAGTCCGCTCGGATCCCGCCTCCTTCACTGAGTGGCTGAGCGGCCCTGAGACGTAGCGTCTCGGGCGGCGTCAGACACCCGGAAGCGGCAGGGAACAGGAGCGCCGCGATGAGTGACCTGCCGCTGGAAACGGGAAGGTAAGTGGACGTCTTTTATTTCAGCCACCTCCTCCCCGGTCCCCAAAAAAAAGTGCCCTCATGCTGTAGCACCCCTTTAAACATTTGTACAATGTCTTTAAGGATATATTCTCACACAGTAAACTAAAAGCAAAATACGGCCTTATTTTCAATGTAATAATGTGCTGTAATGAAGTCTATGGGAAATTTACCATCACTACAGACACAGTAAAGAAAAATGGCCGTAATTGAGTATGGATGTAAAAATAACAAAAATGCTCATTATATACTACCTGTTAAAAAAAAAAAAAAAAAAGCACTTTTTTTAAAAAAAACATTGTTTTATTTTTACTCAAAATGATGGCTGTATTTTAGGATTATTTTACTGTGTGTGAGCATAGCCAAAAAGCTTTCATAGTTTTTCACATGTTCCATGTTAGCATACCAGTCCTCATACATCAGTCTCAGAAGCATTGTTCATTATTATATATGTAATAATTCTACCTCTACCCTTTACCAGGCTCTTCAGTAAATGATACAATTCTGGTGGCTTAAAGGGGAACTCCAGTGAAAATGTTTTATTTTTAAATGAACTGGTGTCAGAAAGTCATATAGATTTGTAATTTGCTTCTATAAAAATGTTTTTCCAGTCTTCCAATACTTATCAGCTGCTGTATATCCTGCAGGAAGAGGTGTAGTCTTTCCACTCTGACACAGTACTGTCTGCTGCCACCTCTGTCTGTGTCAAAAACTGTTCAGACTAGGGGGAAAATCCCCATAGAGAACCCCTCCTGTTATCCAGACTGGAAAGAATACACCACTTCCTCCAGGACATACAGCAGTTGATAAGTACAGGAAGACTTGAGATTTTTCAATCGAAGTAAATTACAAATCTCTGTTACTTTCTGGCATCAGTTCATTTTAAAGATTTTTTGCTGGATTACCCCTTAAAATTTTCACTATATATGTAAAATGTATAGTTAGTGTACCTGGGACCTTCCTTTTCATTTTTGCTTCCAAAGTTTCTTAGCGTACCCCAGGCACTGAGTGCTTCAGTAGTTTTAGGCACTTCCACTGCTCTCAGATGGATCGATGATGTCAGTGCTGAAGCCATGTGTTGTTGATACAGCCAGGTTAGTAATGGCGATCATGTTTAGTGAGCAAAGAATTCAATCTCTAATTTTTTATTTTATTCACCGTTCTTTCTTTCCCACAACTATTGCTACTACAAATAGTTTGGTGTCAGAGCTGAAATCCCCCCAGCATTCCATGCTGGCTTCATCATGTCCTACTGCATTGTGTGAACTCTTGCCACGCTTAGGAAACGTGTAGTCATCAAATTTACAGACTGTTTTCAATAGCAGAATTATGAATTCAGCTCTTGGCTATAATATGCTGTAATTTCTCATCAGTGCCTTATGCTACAAGTGATCTATTTGCCTGATGCTATGTCAAAGGGGCCTATTCCACGAAGCGATAATTGGCCGAATCGTCCTGATTCGGCCGATTATCGCTCAGTGGAATAGAGAGAATGATCAGCCGATGATCGTGTCATCGGCTGATGGTTCATTTAGGTTCAGACCTAAAATCATTGGTCGCCACCCGCGCATTGCTATGTGGAATAGCGGGCGTGGAGGGCGACCGACGATTTCAGCAGCACCATACATTACCTGTCCAGGCTGCAGGTCTTCTCCTTCTTCCTTCCAGTCCCGCGTGGCAGCATCAGCTTCGGTGCGGCCTTTCTGAACTGACGGACCAGTTAGTCTGTCAGTTCAAACAGGCCGCTCCGAAGCTGCTGCGGCGAGGGACCGGGAGGAAGAAGGAAAAGACCTGCAGTCTGGACAGGTAATGTATGAAACAAGGGCTGCAAGGACATCGGTAATGATGTCCCTGCAGCCCTCGCTAAACGATAATCGGGCCTGGGAATAGGCCCAGTTTACATCGTTGATCGGGCCCTGCTCGGCCCGTGGAATAGGACCCTAAGGTTGTGTAGTGAAATGTAAATGTTGCTAACCCCATACATTTGTGTTATATAGGTTCAGTATCAGAAATGTGTGGTAGCCTCATCATCAAGGATGAAGTCAAGAAGTGGACCTGGAAAATCTCTCTTGAAAATAAAGAGGACTACATCTGTAGACTCTCCAATGTCACCCTTCAGTTCAGCCGGCCACAGTCTCCAGAAGAATGGGGGGACAACTAAACGGAGAGGAGTCATGGCTTTCTTTGAAGCCTTCAAGCAGCGTCATGTCAGGCATACTCCTTAGAGCAGGGTAAATCTGCAGGAATTGTCACCCCCCTTTTTTTTTTAGCTACCTGCCTGTTTTCTAGATATTTTAGAATGTTTGTTGTTTTCTGTAATTTCAGATTGAATACATACGTTTATTATATCTACTTGATTACAGGCTAACCCAGGTGCTGAAATTCTGTATGCTAAATTACTAATACTATGGTACACGAGAAACGAGGGACGGCATCCATGAACTAGACTGTGGGTCTTATGTAGAGTAGCCAAGGATGTCCTGCAATGATGCTGTAGTATCTCTGAGGGTCTCCAAATGTACTTCCTCTCAAACGTGACACCTAAACATCATTACTGTTATTGGATAGATGATTGGTATACCTTATTAATTTATAGCAGGCAATGCTTTGTTTTACAGAAATAGGGCTCCAATTTTAAGTTTTTAAGGGGTTCTCTGCTTTGAACAATCACTATTTCTGAAAAGAGTTCCTTGAATCACCATTCCCAGCGATCCAGCTGTAATCTATGGGCAAGCCTGGCAGAAAGTGTTCTGTTTTACTGCAGCGCCACCATAGGTGACAAGAAGCATTACACAGCACCTTTAGAATTCAATGGGTTGTCTGTGTAATGCAGGACAGAACAAAGAGATGCTCATAGGAACTGCCCTCCACTTTGATCAAAAAATAAGAGTCCTACACAAAGGACACACATGGAGTAAGGCCCCTATTACACAGGGCTTGATCCTTGCTCCCCGCTCGCTGCCGGCGCTATTACACACGTCGGCAGCAAGCGGGTAAGAGTCGGGGGTGGGGGGAACTGCGGGGGCAGCGGCTGCCTGGGTAATCGTCCGGGCAGCCCAAAGAAGATAGCAGTGGTCTGCTGCTGCCGTTCCTATTCCACAGAGCGACGACAGCAGATTCTCGCTATCTTAGTCATTTGTCTTTAAACATGTTGAAAGACAACGATAGACAATGATCAGCCGACATCGTTCATATCAAATGATCGTTGTCTGCTATCACATGAGACGATTATCGGCCGTAACGGGGCGATAATCGTTTTATCACTTAACTTAGATTTCCTCAACAGGGTAGATAACAATGGTTTTATAAACTGGAGTTTCTAAGCTCATCACAGTGGCGGCTTTATGCAAAAAGACTCTGTAGAAGTAAAATAGGGGACAAATGCATAATAAAATGTATTATAAAATGAATAGTTACAAAATATTAGACCCTAAGGCCCATTTCACACTGAGAAAAAACGGTGAAACACTGCGGAACACTGAGCATGGCACGAATCCCTCCATGCTCAGTGTTCTGCAGTGTCTGAATGGGAGGGCGCGCGCACTTCCGCTTCATCCCCTCTCCGCTCAAAGAACTGACATGTCAATTCTTAAAACGGAGAGCGGAGGCGCGTGCGCCCTCCTATCCAGACACTGCAAGACACTGAGCAGGGTGGGTTGCTCCGCTGCAGAATTTTCCCATTTTTGCTCAGTGTGAACTTGGTCTTAGGGTCCATTCACAATGAGTAAAACAGTCGGAAACTCTGAGTGGAACCCCCGCCGCGGACTCTTGTAGCAATGTCACCTGACACCGAGGCAGGCGGGAGTCTGCAACAGGAGTTCCGCTCTGAACTGTTTTACTCAGTGTGAATATACCCTAAAACAACATGGAACAAAAATGTACATGAGGCATAGTGGTTGATGGCTATAGAAGCAAATGCATGACTCACTATTGTTGATGAGGTCTTCTGCTCCACACTGCCCTTTACTCAGTTTTTGTAACATAGATCTCTTACGTTCCTACAGAGGTAGAGGAGAATACTGACATGCATACACCTTGCACTCCTTGGTAATCCTTTGTGATTTTTTGTGGTCACGTAGGGCATAGAATCATATGTTCTAAAAGGTTTAATTGTCTAGGGCAGATTTTCATCCTTGGTCAATAAACAAGACACTATTGGACTGTACTTGTGACCTCTACATACTGTAGACAGTTCAACCGTACTTGTGACCTCTACATACTGTAGACAGTTCAACCGTACTTGTGACCTCTACATACTGTAGACAGTTCAACCATTTTGTAGGCTGATGATAACTAGTGAAGGAATTCGCAATCATAAAGTGCCTGAATATCAGTAATAAAAAAGGACTGTATGTACAATAAAAGAAATATACAATAAGTCAAGCATGCAAAATGGCTGCCTCCAGTTCAAGGGACAAGTCCAAAGCTGGTGTCAGGAGGTGATCACACCCAAATGCCAAGCTGCAAGTTGACCCAACCCGATGTAAAAAACAGATGTAAGGTAATCTAGTGTTAACAAAACTATTTTGTGAAATAGATACTATAAGTGTTTATCCTGATCAATGTGTAAGGTCCAGGACTGCACTGTAAAATACGCTTTAACTGTAAATAAATGGACCACTAGTTTCTCAGTGGACTTGTTCTTAATAAATTTTGGGGCATTGGAAAAAAGTATTGATGTCGACTCTTCTTTTCATATGTCAAAGTTATATCTATGTAATAAATAACTTTAATAATCAGAGGTGGGTTCACTATCATGTTCATAGGCATATGGGAGGATATTTTCGATTTACAGAACATTGGATTAAGCTTCACTATCCTAACCCATAAATATACAGTATATCTTGAACTGAAATAGTTAATGTTTGCTTTTACTTTCACTGTTGAATATGCTCTTTTTACATAGCAGAATAGATCTTCAGTACTTAAACCCTTCCCGTCAGTAATACGTATATATACTTTCCTACTGCACATACCCCGTGCAGTAGGAATGTACATATACGTTTCTGACTGAGGGGCTTACTGATCTGTGCGGGATCGCTCACATCAGTGTGTCCGGGGCCGGAGGCAATGAGAGGCAGCTGCGATCCTATATCGATCTATAGCGATTGCGGCGTCTAAGGTACTCAGTGACAGAACAAGCATCTGTCACCGAGTGATCGGGACCCCCGCAGCATGTACCAATGGGTGGGGGTAATCCTCTTACCTTTGTCCTGTCGGTAGTGTAGTGTCAGGGGGTCAGGGGGGATAGTGTGTGGAGGAGGGGGGGTCAGAGGGGATAGTGTGTGGAGAAGGGGGATCAGGGGAGATAGTGTGTGGAGGAGGGGGGGGGGGGTCAGGGGGGATAGTGTGTGAAGAAGGGGGATCAGGGGGGATAGTGTGTGGAGGAGGGGGGGTCAGGGAGGATAGTGTGTGGAGGAGGGAGGGTTAGGTGGGATAGTGTCTGGAGAAGGAGGGGTCAGGGGGGATGGTGTTTGGAGAAGGGGGGGTCAGGGGGGATAGTGTGTGGAGGAGGGGGGGGGTCAGGGGGGATAGTGTGTGGAGGAGGGGGGCGAATGGCGTAGTGTGTATGTGTGTGTGTGTGTGTGGGGGGGGGGGGCGCTTTTATCAAGATTCGCCCTGTAGTCAAAATTACCTAGAAACTGCCCTGTTGGACGCCATTAGAGGAAGACTCTTTATTCAGCGTTTGTTGGCATGGCCCTCCCGCTTCATTCAGTCTGGCAGCTTACTGGATAAATTACTGTTCAGCTTCATGGACAGCAAAAAGGGCAATTTATATAATGACTGCAGAATGGAATAATTTAGAATATCTACTTAAAAAAATGATAAAATTGACGTTCATGGAAAATAACCTTACTTTTATCAGAACAGGCAACCAGGTTATATTCCCACAGCGTCTTTTTGTGGAACACAGCCCAGACCATATAGAGGCTGCCGGCGCACCACGCTATATGTTGGCATCCCTTTTTGACAATGTATACCTATGACATAACAGGTTAACACAGTGCAAGGCCAGCCTTTCTGATACATCTGCAGTGACCCCCCCCCCCCCCTCCCACCATGAATAGATAGTTTCCAGCACATTAAAAAACATAATTGCCTACTTTTGAGCACGTTTTTCATAAACCCTCTCCCTTTTAGGATGTATAAGAATATTATGTTTTAAAAGGGGTATACCGGTATTTCTTAGTTAATAGCTTATCTTTAGACTATCAATATAGAATTGGTAGAGGTAGGACTGTAAGCATCCCCGCTGAGCAGCTGCTTGACCTCTCCACTATCTACCACGCATGCTCTGTTCATTCAGTAGCAAAATATGTACAGTATTAATGTACCAGGTGGCACATTGGTACCATTAAAAAGGTCTGGAAATATAGTTAACACAGATAAACAGATGAAGCACCTAGGACTACCAGCTGGTCCAGGTGTATTCGTTCCATCACATTTCTGCTGTCAAATATAGTGCAGCTTCATCAGGGAATGATATATGATTACATATGATCAATGATCACTGGCAACAAGATAAATCAACCAGTAATGAGGTATACAAACTAATAGCAGAACAGATATCTAGCACATCCTTATACTATTAACCAGACATCACCTTGGAAGATATGCAACAGCAATATATGGGATGAATACACCAGTATACTGTAATATATAGTATAAACTTATAATAGAGCAGATATGTAGCACATCCTTATACTATTAACCAGACATCACCTTGGAGGATACGCACAGCGATATATATAGCATGATTGCACCAGTATGCTGTATTAGTTAGTATATAGGATAAATGTAATAGATAGTATATAGGATAAATGCACAAGTATGCTGTTTTAGATAGGTCACTACCACAAGATATTATATAAAGGGATGTCTAACAGGTAGATCTATTAGGGATATTACATAAGAGTAAACAGATCCTTTCTGTGTTTTCAATCCACTCCTGGTTTTGGTTGCTATACAGCCTCAAATATACCTAGTGTGAACCCAGCTTGGTGCTCTACTATTACTATTGACCAGTGTGTTGGGATCTGCCATTGTATACCTATACTTCAAAAATACACTGTAGGGCTATGTTTACACATGGTATTTTGGTCAGTATTTCTGTCAGTTTTTACAGCCAAAATGAGGATTGGAACTGACAAAGAAACATTATAATGGAAAGATTTGTACAGCTTGCCTGTTTTTAACCCACTCCTGGTTTGGTTTAAAAAAAAAAAAAATACTGACCAAAAGACTGAAGGAAATACTATGTGTGAACCTAGCCTAATACTGTAGTCACTATACACTGGTACAACACAGCGCCCAGTAGGCAGAACATGCTGTGAAAAATGCGGACAAATAAAGTTTTGAAGATCCAAAAAAAAAAAAAAAAAGCATCCACGAAGCAAAAGCAGCAGTGACAGCGTGGGATTTCCTGTCTGGCAGAGGAGGAGGGAGAGATGGCTGAGCTGTATGTGAAGCCGGGTAAGAGCAGGGTGAGGAGCTGGGGGCTGGTGGTCGGGGGCAGAGGGCAGGAGGTGGTGTCCATCACATGACTGTCCTCACCAGTGCTTACAGGGGGTGAGGGGGCAGCACAGATCACTGCCTATAGATTATTAACAGGGAATCTCTGGGGTGGAGGGAGAGGGACATCCCTGACCTTATGTGTACTGTATGTTAGGAGAGGAACTACAAGCACCAGCATTCCTCCAGGCATCAGTTGTTGTTGGTAGGCACAGCAGCCTTACTATGTTCATAGTGGCCCCTCATGTTACTCAGTGGGCACAACATCTCCTTAGTAAGCAGAAGCGCCTACCACCCTGGCACTCCCCCAGTGCATGCAGAACCCCCCACATTGCTCTCTAGTAGGCCCAACAGTACCCCAAGGTCTCTATCCCCATAGGCACAGAAGCCCCTCATATCACTCTCTCAGTGGGTACCCTCCACATTGCTGTCTCTGGTGACCCTCATATAAATTTCACAGTGGGCACAGCAGCCCCCCCTATCATTTTCCTGGTGGGATGCAGCAGGCCCCCACATTGCGGTCTTTGGTGGGCACAGAAGCCCCTTCTATAAATACCAGTAGGCACAGCAGCTCCCCATGTTACTCGTCCAATATGCACAGCAGTCCCCCATATTACTCTCCTGGTAGGTACAGAAGCCTCCCATATTACTCTCCTGGTAGGTACAGAAGCCCCCCATATTACTCTCCTGGTAGGTACAGAAGCCCCCCATATTACTCTCCTGGTAGGTACAGAAGCCCCCCATATTACTCTCCTGGTAGGTACAGAAGCCCCCCATATTACTCTCCTGGTAGGTACAGAAGCCCCCCATATTACTCTCCTGGTAGGTACAGAAGCCCCCCATATTACTCTCCTGGTAGGTACAGAAGCCCCCCATATTATTCTCCTGGTAGGCACAAAAGCCCCCCCCCCCCCCTACACACACACATTAATCTCCTGGTAGGTTCAGAGCCCCCCACATTACTCTCCTGGTAGGTACAGAAGCCCCCCCATATTACTCTCCTGGTAGGTACAGAAGCCCCCCATATTACTCTCCTGGTAGGTACAGAAGCCCCCCCATATTACTCTCCTGGTAGGTACAGAAGCCCCCCCATATTACTCTCCTGGTAGGTACAGAAGCCCCCCACGTGACTCTCCTGGTAGATACAGAAGCCCCCCCCCCCCCCATGACTCTCCTGGTAGGTACAGAAGCCCCCCCCCCACATGACTCTCCTGGTAGGTGCAGAAGCCCCCCCCCCCCATATTACTCTCCTGGTAGGTGCAGAAGCCCCCCCCCCCATATTACTCTCCTGGTAGGTACAGAAGCCCCCCCATATTACTCTCCTGGTAGATACAGAAGCCCCTCACATGACTCTCCTGGTAGATACAGAAGCCCCCCCACATCACTCTCCTGGTAGATACAGAAGCCCCCCCCCCATGTGACTCTCCTGGTAGATACAGAAGCCGCCCCACATCACTCTCCTGGTAGATACAGAAGCCCCATACATGACTCTCCTGATAGATACAGAAGCCCCCCCCCCCCCCCCCGTGACTTTCCTGGTAGATACAGAAGCCCCCCCCCCCCGTGACTTTCCTGGTAGATACAGAAGCCCCCCACGTGACTCTCCTGGTAGATACAGAAGCCCCCCCACATGACTCTCTTGGTAGATACAGAAGCCCCCCCCCCCCCCCACGTGACTCTCCTGGTAGATACAGAAGCCCCCCCACATGACTCTCCTGGTAGATACAGAAGCCCCCCCCCCCCCCCACACACATGACTCTCCTGGTATATACAGAAGCCCCCCCCACGTGACTCTCCTGGTAGATACAGAAGCCCCCCCCACATGACTCTCCTGGTAGATACAGAAGCCCCCCCACATGACTCTCCTGGTAGATACAGAAGCCCCCCCACATGACTCTCCTGGTAGATACAGAAGCCCCCCCACATGACTTTCTTGGTAGGTACAGAAGCCCCCCCACATGACTCTCCTGGTAGATACAGAAGCCCCCCCACATGACTCTCCTGGTAGATACAGAAGCCCCCCACATGACTCTCCCCATGGACACAGCAGGCAGAGGGTATGTACATCAGTAGGGATGATTATTAGTATGTGTCACTCCCAGTGTGATGTGTACAGAGCAGGTAACACTATATGGCTGGGTTCACACACAGTACATTTCAGGCAGTATTTGGTCCTCTTGTCAGGTCCTCATAGCAACCAAAACCAGGAGTGGATTAAAAACACAGAAAGGATCTGTTCACACAATGGTGTAATTGAGTGGATGGCCGCCATATAACAGTAAATAACGGCCATTATTTCAACATAACGGCCGTTGTTCTAGAATAACAGCAAATATTTGCCATTATATGACGGCCATCCACTCAATTTCACCATTGTGTGAACAGATCCTTTCTGTGTTTTTAATCCACTCCTGGTTTTGGTTGCTATGAGGACCACAATACTGACTGAAATATACGTAGTGTGAACCCAGCCTATAGCTGCAGTTTCAGTATGTGACTGGATGCTGCTCTGTTGGAAGCTGAATTTACCCTTTTTTTTTATAGGCAACCAGGAGAGGGGCTGGAATGACCCTCCCCAGTTCTCCTATGGCTTACAGACTGCAGGAGGTGGTAAGCGTACCCCTCTGAATAAGAGAGTCCCGGCTCCCCTACAAGGCTCTCCGGCAGGTAGGAGAGGAGGCCGCCACGTAGTGACACTTATCTCTGACTCAGACATCATCCTGGAGTAAAGCCCTGTCAGTACACAATGAATCATCATTGTGCCAAGACTGCTAGTGTTAGGGACTCACAGAGGGCGGTTCTGTGTGGAATTGTCCCTGTCATTTAGCAAAACTGGTCTCAAACCCGACAGATCAGAACATGTGACATGTCTCTGCGATGTCAAAAGTTTTTTCATATGGCAGGAAGACTTTCTGTGAGCTAAGTTACGCTGCCATTATAACAACAGCATAACATAGTGGCAGACATGGTTCCCAGCGGTCTGTTACTTATTTTTTGCAGTAGTTTAGAAAATCTTATATGCCAAGCACCGCCAGAGAAGAGTCAGTGGTACTCACCCGCTAATGATTGACAGGTCTCTGCCTATTCACAGTGATAGAGAAAAACAGTTGTCACTCCCAACCTCCCTGTCAATTAAAGGGATTATCCAGGATTGGAGAAAATACAGCTTATTTCTTGCAAAAACAGCGCCACCCCTGCCCTCAGGTTGTGTGTGGTATTACAATTCAGCTTCATTCATTCTAGTGAGCTGTAAAACCCATACCAAGGACAGGAGAGATGCTCTTTCTGGAAGAAAGCAACTAAGGCTCCTAATGAATATCCGTGACTCTTCCCCTAGCAGTGATTGGCATCTGCTGTGTACTGTTGCAAAGTTTGAAATAAGTGAGAGACCACTGGAAACAGCATGTCTTCCCTTATGTTATCCTACAGCATGACTAAGCTTACAGGTTCCCTTTAAGCTGGCCATACATTTTAGCTATTTGGCTGCCAGTTGTCACTCCCAATCCCCCATCTGCATACTTGGATGAGTTGTATTATAAATGGTGGTAGTAAATGGGAGGGGTAACGCTGTCTTATACAGGGCAGCCTATCTCTCTTGGGGAAGCTAAACTTCAACATGCCAGACTGTTGCTGGATTGTCTTACAAAATGTTTATTAAAGGAGAACTCAGAGCAAAAACTATTTTTTAATATGTTATTAAATAAGCAAAGTTAGACAAATTCCTAATATACACTAATTATGGGAAATGCACATATAGTGCTATTTCCCTCAATTTAGTAGATCAGACAGGCTTCAATTTCTCTTAAAAAAAAAAAAGTGACTTCACGACCCGGTCTATACCTTAAAGGTCCAGCAGGAGGCGCAGTATATGTAGAAAGTATATGTAGTGTAATTGTCCCTGTGCCCCCTCCCCATGCTACTTTGTGCATCTCCCTCCCTCCCCGTGCTGCCCTATGCCCGTGCATTTCCCTCCCTCCCCACGCTGCCTGGTGCCATGCAGAGGGGTTGGCGCTTCTTATCTACCGCTCACCCCGCTGCTCAGCACTGGGCACCACAGGGAGAGAGAGATGCATGAGCAACAGGCAGCACGGGGAGGGAGGTTGATGAGTGTATGGGCAACAGGCAGTATGGGGGGGGGGGGGTTCCACTACATATACAGTACTTCCTACATAGATTTCTACTCCTATACTTCTACATACACTGCGCTCCCTGCTGGACTCTTCAGGTATATCGACCGTCACGTTTTTATTAGAAAAATTGAAGCCTGCCTTCAATTGAGGGAAATAGCACTATATGTGCATTACCCATAAATAGTGTACATTAGGAATTTTTCTAACTTTTGCTTATGTAAAAACATAAATAGATTTTTTTTTTCCTTTAAATGGGCATGCTTGTACAAATGTGCATAAAAATGGGCATTCTCAGGGGTGGGCTTCAAAGTGAATGGTGGTGCAACTGATGGGGATCGGTGGGGGCTGTGTCCAGGACCTCAACCCTGGATGTTGTGTTTTTTTTTTTTTTTTAATAATCTATAAAGGTCTTCAGGTTCTTTACTGTGGACTAATTTAGAAGAAAATCCCGGCACTCACCACTTTCATCATCATGCAATTTTATTCGGTTCCATAAACCACCTCAGTGTGAACAGCTGATAAACCGAATAAAATTGCATGATGATGAAAGAAGTGAGTGCCGGGATTGTCTTCTAAATTACTGTACTGGGACTACGTTCTTTTCCTCGTGCACCACCTGTATACACACAATGCCACTCTGGTCCTTTTTCCACTTTACTGTGGACTGTCTATCTGTATGTATTCAGCCTTTAGATTGGATTGTAGCTACTTATATGATAGGGTGATGGGTAACCTGCCTCGTGTACCACTATTTTTAGGCACATTTCATTCTATTTTTGGACAAAGTATTTAGTTAGGGACTTGTATCATTTAACACGTTGTTATTTTATTCCATGGTCTGGATAGGATGTGGATCTCAAATCTTCAATGTTTTTGTTTTAGCGCCTCCTGCATCCTCCGTCCCATCCTCCACCCCACCACTGATGCCGCCACCACCTCCTAGCAGTAATATTGGCCCACCTCCTTCAGGACCCATGAGCTCGCCTCTTATAGATAACGGGAAGAAATGCTCCAGTCCAGCAGAGGACCAGGTTTCTGTCAACGTAAAGGACATTTTGACTCCATTGAATCAAGCCCTGGAGGCCTGTAAGGATTCCATTAAGGTGAATAAAGGTGCTAAGGTGGATTTTTGTTACACCTTGCGTTGATTTTTACCGCATTGTTTTTTTTGTTTTTTTTTTACATATTAGTGTTGCAATTTTTTGTGGGCTACAGAGTTCTCCCCATACATTGTCATTGTAATGGTTCTGGAGACTTTGTACAGGTTTTTAGGAAATAAAAAAATTGACTGGATGTCTGACGCTGATTGGGGTGTTAAATCACACACCCATTCGACAAGGGAAACGGTAAGACCCATTTGTCTATTGCCATTAGGAATAACAGAGAAATTGCACACTGCAAAGTGCAAAGAGTTGTCTTATGGGGGAGTACTTACTTAAACAGACAAGTCAGTAGCTGTTGGGTTCTTTAAAGGGGTACACTGGCGAACATATTTTTTCTTTCAAGTCAACTGGTTTTAGAAAGTTATAAAGATCTGTAATTTACTTCTAGTTACTTAAAAACTCAACTCTTTCAGTACTTATCAGCTGCTGTATGTCCTGCAGAAATCTATATAACTATCACCATCTATCTTTAATTCTAAATCCTTTAATGGTAACCTGTATGTGTTAGTAAATGGTTCCTGTCATCTTAGTTACCCGCAATTATTGGGGGAGCGCAGGTGCCGACAGAGGTATGCCAATCTAGGACACTTATCGCATATCCCATAAGTGTTCCCTAGGATTGATATACCCCTGAAGTGACATATACTGCAACCTTGGCTGATGCTATCATGTGTAAGGGCATCTTAAAGAGGTTGACCTAAAGGTCCTAATACCCCAAGCGAATATCGGCCATATTTGGGCAATTATCGGCTGTTACGGCCTATAATCGATTGGTATAATAGATCCTGTTAAAAGGCAACAATCAGCTGACATGCACAATGTTGGCTGATCCTTGTCTTTCAAGATGTTGAAAATTTTTTGAATGATAACGACGGTCTGCTGGCCGTAACTCCGTGTATTAGGATTAGCGGCAGCAGCAGCGGAGCACCACTATCTGCTATGGGCTCCGAGAATGATCTTTAGATCCCGTACCCTCCCCACCCCCTGTACCCGCTCGTTGTCAATGTGTGTAGTAGCGCCGGCAGAGAGCAGGAAACCAGGAGTAAGCGAGCACTGATCTAACAGGTCGGCGCTCGCTTGCTCCTCACCAACAGCCCATGTAATAGGGTCTTAAGTGCTTGTCTGTGTTTCCTGTTGGGGCTTATGAGAATTATAGAGGGAGGTCCTCTGCATAAGACTCCTCTCCTACCTATGAGTCAGAACTATCACTGTAAGGGTACTATTACACGGCCCGATAATACCTGTAAACGAGCGCCGATCTGCTTGTTTACTGGGACCAATAATCGTTTAACAAGGGCTGCATGGACATTGTTACCGATGTCCTTGCAGCCCATGCTTAAACTGCATACATTACCTGTCCATGGTCCAGGGCTCTTCTTGCGGTCCGCTTCTCCCCAGATCCCGCGCTGCATCTTCAGAGCGGCCTGTCTCAGCTGATTGGCCGATCAGCCTTTCACTGGCCGCGCTGGTCCTGGACAGTGATTGGCTGATCGTCCTGTCAGCTCAGACAGGCAGCTCTGTAGCTGCATCGCTTGGGATCTGGGGAGAAGCAGAGCGCAAGGGGAGCCCTGGACCATGGATGGGTAATGTATACACTTTGGAGGGCTCCTCTTGCGCTTTGCTTCTCACTGGGTCCCGCGCGCTGCAGCTCCAGAGCGACCTGTCTCAGCTGCACAGCCAATCACTGGCTGCGGCGGTCCTGGCCTGTGATTGGCTGAGTGGCCTGTCAGCTCAGACAGGCCGCTCTGGAGCTGCAGTGCGCGGGACCCGGGGAGAAGCAGAGTGCGAGAGGAGCCCTGCAGCATGGATAGGTAATGTATACAGTTTGGAAATCGCCCACCGCTATTACACATAGTGATGCGCGGTCAACGGCCTACAATTATAGGTCCATACCTATATCAAGATCAGCCAATGATTGTTGTGTTTATTACACAGAGCGATAATCGGACGGATAGGCCGTGTAATAGGGCCCTAAGAACAATTCCTTTCTGGCAGATCCATTTCTTCTTTGTATTACATGGACAGCCAGTGATCTAAATAGCTGCCAGTTCATGTCTCTTTCCTGGGCTTCTCTAGGTAGAATCGGCTGTTTGCTGAGATTGTGGCTCAGGGCTATTCGATTTTCTCACTGGTTTTGAGGCAGTCTCTTAAGGGAAATACAAGTGGAATAAAAATTTTTTGTTATTTTAATTCTTGTTTACAGTATTTCTTTTAATCCTTTAGAAATAATTGTGCTTTTTTGGCTTTTTAGCCTCAAGTATTTACCGACATTAGACGGAGGTTAACTGTGTTAGAAGAAATGTGGAACAATGGGAAGCTGTCCACATCTGTACAAAAGAGAATGAGCTTATTGGTAAAGGGTAAGCCCTCGTTACATCAGTCTTTTTCTCA
The DNA here is from genome assembly GCF_027789765.1 of Dendropsophus ebraccatus. Classification (NCBI taxonomy): domain Eukaryota; kingdom Metazoa; phylum Chordata; class Amphibia; order Anura; family Hylidae; genus Dendropsophus; species Dendropsophus ebraccatus. The sequence goes on along the minus strand of NC_091454.1, from coordinate 40,292,807 downwards.
TATTTTTTATTGTAGTTTTATCAACTTTGTTGTGTTGTGGAATTGTCACTGATCAATACAAATGGCGTTTATTCAGTAGAAATCCACTAGTAGTGTATTTTCCAGTTCCCTTCTTACATATACACTAGTTATGGCTATTTTCATTACCTTTTAGAGCTGAAGAGCCAGAATTTGGATTCTGCAGATGAAATTCATCGGTCTCTTATGGTTGATCATGTCAACGAAGTCAGTCAATGGATGGTGGGAGTAAAACGTTTAATCGCTGAATCTAGAAACCTATCTCGGGAAGATCAACCTACAGGAAATGTGACTCTAGCAGATACCACTACAGACTCTTCCCCGCAGGAGTCTTAGGAGGAGCTTTCATTGGTGCTGTTAAAGAAGCACTCTGGGGATTTTTTTTTACAGTGCAGCATAAGGTTGTTATTAAATAATAAATGACACATACCTATTTTAGTTTATATGGCATACACGGGCTGTCTGCTATCCAGATTCCCATTCACTACCGATACGACTCTCAAAGTAAGGTGACATTTTCAGGCCAACATTTTCCATGATGCCTCAGGATTTGTAGAGGCAGAGAGAGTCCTTAGTCCTGAAGTCCTATGTGCAGCAAGTGATAGCTCAGTGACAGAACTTCTGACTATAGAGTATCATATGAGATGCAGTTTCATACGACACTCTGGGCAACAGAAGATAGAGCCAGTGTGAGTAAATAGAGATATATAACTTGTATGGGCTCACCTACTGTATACTCCTGTTTTTTAGATACGGGCCCATTTACACTACAGAATCAGAGCTGAAATTCCGCTGGGAACCCCCCGCCCGCTGACTCCCGTCTGCTATCTTTTTCAATGGGATGCGCCTGTCCGGTCAAAGAAATGACATGTCAGTTCTTTGAGCGGAAAGGTGCGGAGAGTGAAGGCAAGCGAGGCCACCCATTAAAAGAAATAGCAGACAGGAGTACGAGGGCGGGGATTCCGAGTGGAATTTCGGCGCTGACTCTGTAGTGTGAACAGGCCCGAAGGCAGAAATAATTTTTTCAGCAGGACACTATACATGGGGGCACATTTGGAGGAGCTAGGTTGGGAGCTGCCATAGAGTCATCTGATGATGATGTAATCCTGTAGTTCACAAAAACCACGCCTCCTGTTACTCATGAAGGAAAAACCCACAAAAACCTAGAGTGCTTCTTTAAACATTGCTATGCAGTCTGTATATAGTATCAGAGTGGTAATCTGACCATTACCAGTCTGACATAGTCTTTTTGGGTTACTTTTTGTTATATTTTCCGTGGTGCACCGAACGCTGACGCTAATTTATATTTGATTTCTAAACAATTTGGAGTATTAGATTAAAGCTCCTTAAAGGGGTAATAACCATTTCTTTTCCTTTTTAAATCAACTGGTGCCAGAGATTTGTAATTGACTTCTATAAAAAAAAACCTCCTGTCTTCCAGTACTTATCAGCTGCTGTATACCCTGCAGGAAGTGGTATATTATTTCCAGTCTTTGCAGTGCTCTCCGCTACCACCTTTGTCCATGTCAGGAACTGTCCAGAGCATTAGCAAATCCTCATAGAAAACCTCTGTTACTCTCCAGACTGGAAAGAATACACCACTTCCTGTAGGACATACAGCAGCTGATAAGTACTGGAAGACTTGCGATTTTTTTAAAAGAAGTCAATTACAAAGCTCTGACACTTTCTGGCACCAGTTTCAATTATTGTTGCTGAACTACCGCACAATATGGGGCTGGCTTTATAGTTCATGCTGGCATCATTTACCACTATAAGGCTTGTATCTATGCACATAGATTATTATCTGATCACTCTCAGGGACCAGTGTTTTTGGGACTGAGATTACAAGGTGAAGGTTCCTTTATTGCCAAAAGTGAGAATGTCCATTAATCCTCTTGGATATAGTAATGTTATGGTGGCACTTGATTCATTTTACCAATTGAAGGCACACAATCATTTTATTGATTATTGGATTTTACTTTCTGAGCTGGTAACAGCAATGAAGAAAAAGGGAAGTAATGTATGTAAGAAAGTATTACACAGCGTAATGCTGTACTACATGCTTCCTTATAAAAGTACAGTGTGGAAACCAATAGTATTATATACAAAGGGGGAGATTTATCAAACATGGTGTAAGGGCTCGTTCCCACTGAGCAAAAGCAGCTGAATTTCTGCGCTGAATCAGCGCTGAAATTTCAGCCGTTAAATAGGTGCAGAGCTAATTTACATTGTGTTGAATGGAAATTCTGCTCTGCAGTTCACACAGTGGAATTTCCACACTGAACTAATCCGCTTTCCGCCAGAAGAATGAACATGTTCATTCTTCCGCTAGCGGAAGCCTATACAAATCAATGGGGCTCTGATTTTCTGTTTCAGCACTGAATACGCGCGTATTCAGCGTGGAATACAAGCGGAAATTACTCGCTGAATCAGCGCGGAAATGGGTAAAAGGGGGGGGGAGGAGGATTCTAGTATATGTTCTGGTATAGTCTAGTTTACTCACCAAATACTCGCTGAATTTCAGCGCTGAATGCATGCGGATTCAGCGCGGATTCCTCGAGTATTCCGCGCTGAATTTGTCAAGAGCTGATTACGAGCTGAACACTTTCCTAGCAGAATACGCAGGGATTCTGCTTACATTCTGCTTATATTCTGCTCGAAATTCAGCGTCAGTTGATTTCAGGCGGAAATATTTCCTTGCGTAATCCGCTCCTTTTTGCTCTGTGTGAACGTAGCCTCAAGTGAAACTAGCTCAGTTGCCCCTAGCAACCAATCAGATTCCACCTTTCATTTTCCAAAGAGTCTGTGAGGAATGAAAGGTGGAATCTGATTGGTTGCTAAGGGCAACTGAGCCAGTTTCACTTTACACCATGTTTGATAACTCTCCCCCAAAGTGTTTGAGACTCTGACCCTGCAGATTATCGCTCCTTTAGCGCCCTACGAAACCCATAGCACAGTCACAGATATTTTTTTTGCAGGAATTTATTTCACAATTTGGCATTTTAGACTGTTTTCTTGGGGTTTGTGGTTATTTTTCAATAAATTGTTGACAATTTTATTTGATCTCCTTTGTTTTATTTCCAGTAAGACATCTATTAAACAATACAATGTTCCTGATCCCTAACTTACAGCCATTTATAGTACTAATGTCTGGCCTGGCTACGACATTTAAGAACCACAGTATTAAAGGGGTTATCCAGCGCTACAAAAACATGGCCACTTTCTTCCAGAGACAGCACCACTCTTATCTCCAGTTCAGATGTGGTTTGAAAGTATTCTTTCACTTCAATGGAATGAAGTTGCAAAACCCCATCCAAACTGGAGACAAGAGTGGGGCTGTCTCTGGAAGAAAGTGGCCATGTTTTGGTTGACAGCACAGCAGCCAGCATTTTCCGAAAAAAAGAAGAAGAGTAAGAGGTAGGCAAGAGCCAGAGTGGAGGACATGCCAGGCTGTTCCTGCAGGTCAAGGCTGGAGATGTGTGAATCATTTTGTTTAGAATTGAAATGTTCAGAGATTTGTGTGGAGGAGGAGAGACTTGTGTTACAGGCCAGAGTCCTTCCATCTCTATACTGACTGAGAGGCATACATTGTATACCTGCTGCTTAGTTCACATTCAGTGGGCTGGGTGTGGAGATGTGGTGAATCAGAAGAAATATCATTAAAGCCCATGTTTGTTCATATCTCAAGAATTAAACTACATCCTGGTATTCTATGGCTGTAGTTAAAGGGGTACTCCGGCGGAAATAATTGCTTTCAAATCAACTGATGTCAGAAAGTTATACAGATTTGTAAATAACTTCTATTAAAAACCAACAAAAACTACAAAAAAAGGATATGCTTAAAAATATATTTTTATTATATCAAATACTTAAAAAATGTCCATAAGGACACTAACAATGTATAAACAAAATATCTCCAAATGGTGTGTAGTCAAACAATAGAGGAGACGTTACCGTACAGTCCTAACTGATATCTGGGAGTTCTGTATAGGTCCACAGTTGTTCGTCCCACGTTCAGTATAAGTCATAGACTGTCAGTAGTCACTATCGCCTCTAGACTACCACATAGTACTAAATACATAAACCAATAGTCATCAACTTTGCTCCTCAATGTCGTTGAACTATATTTGTCCAGTTCAGGTCAGTCAAGGAGATCAAACAGACCTCCTTCCCAACACGTTTCAGCATCACAGTCGGTATGCATCATCAGGGGCCAACGCAGGTAAAAGGTCACAAAGGTTCGTATAGAACAAATTAATATCACACAATCACAAAGTATCTGACAATTTTAACACACCAGTGACTGTCATGTGTGTACTATGATCCACCACAACATCAAAGGGTAAGTGGCACTTGTATTACGCCCCCTAATGACATGTATGTATGTGGTGAGGTTATACATGCGCTGTAAAGTCCTGTACTCACTGTACCATTTTCCGGATGACCACAGGATCACTGTCCCACCACACCAGTGAAAGTGATGTTCCCGCCGATGCTGGAGAACGGGAGGACATCTCCTGTCACTTGCGCTTGCTAATGGTCCTGACCGATGCGAAAGTCTGTACATATATGGATCTTAGACCAGGATACATGTCTTAACATCATAACACCTTCACTGGTGTGGTGGGACAGTGATCCTGTGGTCATCTAGAAAATGGTACAGTGAGTACAGGACTTTACAGCGCATGTATAAAGGTAGTTGAAAGTGCACTGCTGTACCTTGCTACCTTGCACCATCGCTGCCAATACTACAGCAATGTATGATATCTCCGTCCCGGGACTGGCTCCAGGAACGGGACTTGGCGAGATGGGGTAAGTATTCGGGGCTGTAGCGGGGGGTCGGGCGGCCTTCACCCCTGGTACAGGGGGTGACGGGTTCCCTTTAAAGAGAACCAATCATGGACGAAAATCTCCCTAATTAGATGTAAATAATTATTTTATTAATATTTGTAAATATAATTAATTATTTTTACAGCTGCGTTTTTTTTAATTATTCACTTTTTACTTTCCTGTCTCGAGGCGGCTCTCTAGAAAAGAGCCTGCGCAAGAACGGAAACTCCCGTCATGCAGAGCGGCAGCAAGGCCGGGCGTCGCCATCTTGATGACGTCACTTGCGTTCCACCGCTGAAACGCAAGTGACTAAATCAAGATGGCGTCGCCCCGGCCTTGCTGCACCGAACAAGAAGATTGGGTAAAGTAAAAGATAAAGACTGCAAAGGCAGTCTGTATCTTCATAAATAGACAAAATGCAGTCGATATCTTATACTTTACCTAATCCTCTTGTTCGGAGAAGCAAGGCCGGGCGCCGCCATCTTGATTATGTCACTTGCGTTCCAGCAAGATGGCCTTACTGTATCGGTGGAAAGGATTAGGCAAAGGCAGTCTGTATCTTTATGAAGTCTATTTATGAAGATACAGACTGCATTTGCAGTCTGTATCTTATACTTTACCTACTCCTTTGTTGCGGGGCAGTAATGCCGGCTGCCGCCATCTTGATGACTTGGAACCGGCATCAAGAAGGATTAGGTAAAGTATAAGGTACAGACTGCAAATGTAGTCTATATCTTCATAAATAGACTTCATAAAGATACAGACTGCAATCCTTTATTCCGGTGCAGTAAGGACGGCCACTGCCATCTTGATGACGTCACTTGCATTCCAGCAGTGCATTCCAGCACAACGTCATCAAGATGGCAGCAGACTGCATTACTGCACCAAAGAAGAGGACTATGTAAAGTGTAAGATACAGACTGCAAAGGCAGTCTGTATCTTCATAAATAGACTTAGGGAGAGATGACCTTTGATAATAGGGACAGTGAGCTTTAGGTGATAGGTTCTCTTTAAGTATATTTTCTTGGTCATGCACATTGCATGGCTGAAACAGTTGTTGCCATTATTTCCCCCTTCATGTATAGGGCTGTTAACAGTTTGAGTTTACAGCAAAAGTTGAAACCTGTATATAGATAAGACAGAATCACATCAATTACTATAGGTGGAATGACCTATACACAGGTCACAGAGCATGCCTACAGAACTGTCCCATGCAAGTGAATAGGGTCCCCTCCATGTTATTGTGCCTATGTGCATTATGCCTAAAGTATATTTTTAAATGCTGTTACAAGCAGCTCAGATAAGATGGCTGCTCCTAAAATAATGTACTAAAACTCCTGTGTATGGCTAAAAAAAAAAAAACAAATGGTTGTAGGCACAAGTGTAATGGGTAGATTTTTATTATTACATTTCCATTATTTTATTGGCTCTATGTTATGGGCACTTATTGAGACCATTACAGACACAAGCCCTACCATTGGGTTTATTCCCTATTCTCCAAGGAGAAGCCAAACATCCATGGTAAATAACCATCATAGGGATTGGGAAATTTTTATACAGTCACAATAGTGATTTTCGGCATATCCAGTTGTATATATTACATTTTCACACTGGAAAAAATATAAAAAAAAAGTCAAATGCTACAAAATTATCCAGTTCTCAGTTTAAGAAGTGCTTGATCATAATTGTAGTTTAGTGCCACCATTTTTTCCCCACTAATTCTCAGCTTACGCCTTTTGCTTTTGGGACCTTGATCTTTTCCTTTATTTCATCCATATACTCTTGATCGGGGTAAATGAGGAAACCTGTAAATAAACTATCGGTCCAGTATGGGTCGTAGAAAAGTCCATTCTGTTCCGCGTAAAATATCTGTAACCACACTTCATCTCCAGCTTTTAGTGGAAGTATGGTGGAGCCCGAGGCAATGTCATGGTTCCCAGTGTTTGCATCAAATGTCTTTATTTTGTATTGCCCATTGTGGACCAGACCAATGGCTAAGTGTTTGTTGGCCAAAGTGATGTCATACGTAAAGAAATAAATACCAGGTATGCTGCATATGTATTTCCCACTTGATGCATTATAATGTCCTCCTTCATTCATAAGGATTTTGTCAAATTTAATAGGCAGACGTTCCTTTGGGTAACTCTTTGTAACTGCTACAGAAAATGCTGACTTTGCTTTTTTGGATCCACAACTGCATGGCCCAGGCAGTCCTATATCCCCTTGTTTTCCTTTTGGACCCTTTGCTCCTTCTTCCCCGACTTTTCCTGGATCACCGCGGATACCTTTGGGTCCTCTGGGGCCAGCTCTTCCTATGGCACCTTGCTTGCCCTTGCCACCTGGTTTTCCTGGGTTGCCAACTCTACCAGGTGTACCTAGAAGGAATGTAACATTGTTTGTTGTTTATTACTATCATTTCTATTTTAGAATCTGCTTTGTGTTTTTCTCATGACAAATCATGTCATCTATTGATCATGTCATTCAAAAGGTACTAGAATTTTTAGCTAAAAAACAGTGGCGATCCATGGAGGAAAAACACTGCACCTTGAATTTTCTTTATGTACAGAATATACATCAACAAAGCCTGAGGGATGCCAACATATATACGTGATGTACCGGGGCAACCCCGGTAAGGGAGTATTCTGGGCAGGGGGCTTTTTATGCCAAAGTGCCAGGGAGGGGGAGCATTATCAGGTTCCCTAAGTTGGTCATCTTCCCCCACCCCCCACTCCAAGCACTAAAGCTGGTGACTGGTTCACCTACCTATACCTGCATCTTATGTATAAAGATTGCAGGACCTTTTGTCTCCAGCCCCCGCTTCCTAGTAGTGATGTCACAATACCAGAATTTTGAGTTCGATACCAATACCAACTTTTTTTTTCAATGCTCGATACCAATTCGATACTAAATAAATTACATAAAAAAACCCACAAAAATAGAAATTGAAGACATGTAATACTAGCTAGCTGGGGATGATGGGGGCTGTAGTCATGTAACACACAGACACAACAGCTATCAGGGGGGATGATGGGGGCTGTAGTCATGTAACACACACACACACACACTTCAGCTACCAGGAGGATGGTGGGGGCTGTAGTCATGTAACACACACACACACTTCAGCTACCAGGGGGATGGTGGGGGCTGTAGTCATGTAACACACACACACACACACACTTCAGCTACCAGGAGGATGGTGGGGGCTGTAGTCATGTAACACACACACACACACACTTCAGCTACCAGGGGGATGGTGGGGGGTGTAGTCATGTAACACACACTTCAGCTACCAGGGGGATGGTGGGGGGTGTAGTCATGTAACACACACTTCAGCTACCAGGGGGATGGTGGGGGCTGTAGTCATGTAACACACACACACACACACACACTTCAGCTACCAGGAGGATGGTGGGGGCTGTAGTCATGTAGCACACACTTCAGCTACCAGGAGGATGGTGGGGGCTGTAGTCATGTAACACACTTCAGCTACCAGGAGGATGGTGGGGGCTGTAGTCATGTAACACACACACACACTTCAGCTACCAGGAGGATGGTGGGGGCTGTAGTCATGTAACACACACACACACACACTTCAGCTACCAGGGGGATGGTGGGGGGTGTAGTCATGTAACACACACTTCAGCTACCAGGGGGATGGTGGGGGGTGTAGTCATGTAACACACACTTCAGCTACCAGGGGGATGGTGGGGGGTGTAGTCATGTAACACACACTTCAGCTACCAGGGGGATGGTGGGGGCTGTAGTCATGTAACACACACACACACACACACACTTCAGCTACCAGGAGGATGGTGGGGGCTGTAGTCATGTAACACACTTCAGCTACCAGGAGGATGGTGGGGGCTGTAGTCATGTAACACACACACACACACACACTTCAGCTACCAGGAGGATGGTGGGGGCTGTAGTCATGTAGCACACACTTCAGCTACCAGGAAGATGGTGGGGGCTGTAGTCATGTAACACACTTCAGCTACCAGGAGGATGCTGGGGGCTGTAGTCATGTAACACACAGTTCAGCTACCAGGGGGATGGTAGGGGCTGTAGTCATGTAACACACACACACTTCAGCTATTGGGATGATGAGGGTTGTAGTTGCACTTTTTCTTCTTTCAGGGCATGGTGACCAGGATTTGGGCGGCAGGGTAATCTGCAGGTTACAGCCCCCCTCCCTCGTCAGAGCACGGACGACCTCCTGGTCATCCCCCACTGATGTCTGCTTGGGAGTTATCTGAGGGCCCCGGCCGCTCCTCCTCACAGTCCTGTGGCCCCCACCTCACAGTGCAGCCAGATGGAGTGGCCGCATCTCCTCCTCACCTCCAGCCTTCTCCTCCGTCCTCTTCTCCCCGACCCCGCTCTCCCTCTTCAGCCTCCTCACCTCCTCTCCCTTCTCCTCACTCCCAGACCGCCGGCTCTCCCTCTTCAGCCTCCTCACCTCCAGCCCTCTCTGTCCTCCTCTTCCTGACCCCCGCTCTCCGTCTTCAGCTTCCTCACCTCCAGCCTTCTCTGTCCTCCTCTCCCGGACCTCCCGCTCTCCTCCGTGCCACATGCCACATAAATCATCTCCCTGATAACAGAGTCTGGCTGAGCCGAATCCTATTATCAGACAGACACCGGCAGTGGGGGTCTGCTACACACAGTAGCCGACCCCTGCTGCATACGGAGCGGCTCAGGAGGGGTTAATGCCGCTGTCAGTGTGACAGCGGCATCAACACAGTTACATAGTTACTATTTGAAATTGGCGCTGCCGGGAACGTAGGGAGAGAGAGCGCGGAGGAAGTGACAGGTGGGAGCAGGGAGAGGCATACAGAGAACACGGCCGGCACTCAGATAGCCGCCGGCCGTGTTCTCTGCTCTATACTTTATGTTAAACTGCGCTATTATGCAAATTAACATAACGTATCGATACCAGGAAATCCTGGTATCGAACCGTTTTTCTGCCCGGAATATCGATAGTAGTATCGATATTTCGGTGCATCGTGCATCCCTACTTCCTAGTCTGTAAGCTATTACATGTTTCACTTGATGATTACATAGGTATCTCTGTAATGTCTGATTTGGGCTATGGTTGTACCCCCAGAATTGTAAAATGCTGCGGAATATTCTGGTGCTTTATAAATAAAATTTATTATTATTAGTTTACCATTAAAGGAGAAGTACGTAGATTTTTAAAATTTGTCAGCCAGTAGGGGCCAGTTTGAAACATAATAAACAATCACTACTTACCTCTCCTTGTACCTCTGCAGCACAGGCTCTGGGATCTCCTTCGGTTAGAATGTCATGACCCAGTTGATTGACTGCCTACTCATCCAGTCAGTTACTGGGGTGGGACACCGCTGCAGTCATTGATTGGCTGATAAGGTAATCGAGTCAGGTATTTTCTCCCGAATGGTGACAACATCAGAACTCGGGGGGGAATATGCCAGTACACTACGGTATATGTCCTTATACTTTTTTGACAGGATGCCAGCGTGACATAAAGGGAGATGCCCCCTAACTAGATAACAAAAGGCAAGCATTGTGAGCATTCTACTGACATTTAGGTAACATTTGGTTGCAGTGTTTGTTTGGATAAAAAAGGTAAAAATGCCTGGAAAAATGCTGTGACACGTAGTGTTTTTCTGGAAAACAGTATAAGTGACGCCATATTTTTTTCCCTCGGAATTTTTATAAAAAAATAAAGTAAAAAGAAAATTTTTTGTTTTTTTAACAATTGTAATTTTTATTAATTTTCCAAAAAAGAAGGACACAAAATTGAACAAACTGGGTAAGGTACATATGAAGGCAGCAGAACATTGTTATAATGCATAACACAAATGTCAGAGATGCAACTTAACCCCTAAACCGGAGTAGACAGGAGATCCAGAATAACAAATTGCAATAAAAAACAGCTACCAGATCCCGGTCGGGGTTTGGAAAAAACAATGTCTGTTTGGGTAGGGTCCATAGACCATACTGGGCTAGTAACGAAACAACACAGAACAAAACACAGACTTAGGACGAGAAGGGGGCAGGAAATGTAGGGGGGGGGAGGGAAAGGGGGAGACAAGGACAGGGAAAGACGAAGACGGGGACAGACGACAAAGGATAGGAATCTAGGATGTACCGGAGGCAGGTGCTGACGGAGAGGAATACAAATCCCAAGGAGCCCAAATAGAGTCAAAGGCCTCCAACCTGTTATTCAGAGATGCCGTAAGGCGCTCGAGAGAGCGTAACTCCCTGACTCTAGCTTTGAAATGCGGAATGGAAGGTGGGGTCGATTGCTTCCAGCATTTGGCGATTAGGGACTTGGCCGCAGTTAGGAGGACCAATAGCAATTTGGCTTGTTTTTTCCGGATAGTTTTAGGGAAAAGGTTGAGGAGGCAAAGGCCGGGGTCCCTAGGGACTCTAACACTGAGGATAGCGGAGGATATCTCACACACCTCCCTCCAGAAGGGTCGGACAAGCTCGCATTCCCAGAATATATGGAACTGGGAGCCTAATACTCTAGCACATCTCCAACATAGTGGGGATATCGAGGCATTGAACTTATGAAGCACCTCTGGTGTGCGGTACCAGAACATCAGGACCTTATAATGGGATTCTTTGTAGGTAGTACATATGGAGGAGGTGGCAGCCCTGTCCCATATAGCAGTCCAGCATTCTGGAGGCAAAGTCCTCCCTAATAGCGTTTCCCATTTAGTGTAAAAAGAAAATTTTATTCCTTAATCTGATGCCACTGTGGTGTTCCCTGCCAGACCTGCTACAATGATGTCATGTGTTGTTCATATCATATTGTTGCCCAGCACTGGGCTCAGCAAACATGCCATACATACAGTACTAGCAGAGACCACTAAGGCTAGTAACTGGCTGCAGCATTGCAAACTATACGTGAGGTCATTGCAGTGGACTCAGCAAGTGGCACCTGAGTGGCAGCAGCGCTCAAGCACTATAGGGGAACATTTATCACTGTCTTTGCACCACTATTTTGGCTCATTTGGTGTTTTCGCGAACAGTGTAAAATTTTGAGCAACATTTATCAAAGCGCTTGGGCTATTTCTGAGCCGTTTACACAGGTTTTTTTTTCTCTTGGAGGGAGACGCAGTGGTGTCATGTTAGCTACTTTATTAGCCAGGTTTATCATGTGCGGTTTTTTTTTTTATTTGTTTTTGCACATGAAAAAGTGCGCAGCTTTGTTAGCCATAAAAATTACACAACCACACAAAAAATGTGCAAGATTCATCAAGGCCTGTGGGTGTGATGATCATTTTTGAGCAAGGTCAGGGTTTTTGCGAAGCATGGAAAAAATGGGCAAGCACAAAAAAGCTGCGCAGATGATAAATGTGCCCCAATAACTTTTAAAACACTCAAGCAAGCAATAAGTACCGTCATCGCCTTTTTCTCCCTTTTCCCCGTCTTTTCCGTCCTTCCCATCTTTTCCTGGAAACCCCATTCTTCCAATCGTGCCAGTAGATCCTGGATGTCCTGGTACTCCAGGTGGCCCTGGGGGACCTGGTAAGCTGCAGGAATGCTGAGAGGTGCCTTTTATGTAGTAAGACTCTCCACGAACAGTGCTGCTGACAAGGTTGTCTGCCGAGCATTGAACGGTCCAAACTAGGAGCATCAGAGAGAGCATTTTGGATCCTGTGTTATGATGATAAAAAAGGGATATTAGTTATATGTGCAATAGATGTTCCAGAACTGTTATTTTATTGGAAATACAAGCTCCGTCATAGACAACCTGTGTTTTAAGGGGTTCTCCTTATGCTTTGTATTTAAATCAGCATATAAAAGAAATCAAAATGACCATATTAGATTTCTTCATATACAGATTTAAATACATTGAAGATAAAGTCAACCCCTCAAAAGACAGGTTGTCTTTTGTAAAAAGTTACATAATAGTGAAAATAGTGTACATAAAGCAAACAGTGAGAATGTCCACACCTGAGGGTATTACATTAAAGGTAACTTCAATTGTAGAGTATCGTAGCGGATTTGATCTAAATAGGTGAACACAGCATCAAATCTGCTGTGAATCCTGGACGTGTGAACACACCCTTAGGCCATGTTCACACAACATATCTTTAGCATAAATCACGGCCGTTGTTGCAATTTGCAACAACGGCCATCATTTATGCAGAAAATACGTTGTATGTGCATGAATGGAATCCCGGCCGGAGCGTATACACATAGCATACGCTCCGGCTGGGACTGCAACTGGCCGCACGAAAAACTGACATGCCAGTTTTGTGCGTCCGCTATTCATTGAATAGAGACCACACAGACCTGTCAGTTCACACAATGGAGTGTGCGGCTCCATTCTGGGCGTGTGAACATGGCCTAAAGATGGATTTGAGCCTGAACTGGACAAATGCTTTTCTATACCCATACCACTACAGCAGCCGTAATGCCAGAATGTGGTGTCTGCAACCCTATTTATATGCATTAAAAATGTCTTGTTTCCAAAAATGTTTAAAAAAAGCAAAACAAAAAAAAAAAAAAACTAATATCATTTATTTTCCACAGAGTCTCTGCAGAAGAGCTTGGGAAAATCACCATTGTTGGCAATCCTCTTGCAAGTCCCTGGCAGGAATCTGAACAGGAATCAGCCTTAGATTTCTTTGAAAATTTTAAAAATTTTCAATAAAAATTTATTGAACAGAAAAAGGCCACGCTAAATGTGCCTATTGCAAACCTGTAATGTGTGAACCAATCCCCACACTCTTGGCTGTCAGGGCCGTGGATGCCGGACAGATGCCGTCCTGCTGCATAGTGTACTACTAACATGTTCCCAGGAATCCTGCTATATTAAACACAGCTGGGCTAGTGACAGGAGAACGTGCTGATGTACAGAACACATATTTCTCTCTAGTAGTATCAGCATTATACTGACATTTATACATTATAACGCACTGATTGATGCTTCTCACAAATCTACTATATAGACTATAAAATAACATTCTGTCATAGCTAACCATATGAATCATAAAGAATTCCAATAATAGGTGATCATTTGGAGCAACGCTAAGGCTTTGTAGACCCTAGTGTAGAGCAGTGTGGGGGAATATAGCTTTCTTACCTCTCCTATGTGTATGTTATATGTTTCTCAGTGTCTTGTGGTGGAAGGATCCCTACTACCCCTACTTTAGCGAGGTCCCTATAACACCAGCACAATAGCTATCAGATAGACAATCATTAAACTGCCTCCCGTCACTCCCCCTCCGCATTATCCCCACTACTTCCCCTGCATCTCCAAATCTCAATGCAGACGCTCAGGACACAACTTAATCCAAGGTATATTGTTTGCATTATCCTTTAGTGTGGATGGCACTTGCCCGTTATTCTTGCTAGGCCTAGTTTTAATTTGCCCCACCAGGGGCGTAGCTAGGATTCACGGGGCCCCATAGCAAAAAGATTTAAGGCCCCCTCCCTTCTCTATGCAAAACACAAAGCACTGCACATATATATATATATATATATATATATATATATATATATATATATACTGTATATCTCTGCTTTACTGCTTTAATGTGTAATCCTGCTTTCCTAGTTGCTTAAATGTCAATATTGCCTATTTGGGCAGGAGGGATTTTTCACAGATGGTCTAGAAAAATGGGACATACATGGGATTCCAAGTCTTGTGGAACTATATACACTGTATATATACGCTGAATTATTATTATTATTCTATAATATGTATATTGGGAACCTAAGCAGATATGGAGGCCTAGGAAAGCTGTGTGGAGACCTGGGAAACCTGTGTGGAGCTGTGATGAAGAATAAACTGATCATGTAAAACAACCAGGATGCCTCAGTGATATATTGTGTGTATCTACCATACAGTAACAGGTCTGTGGTAACAGTTTCATTACTCAGCTTTCCCAGCAGACTGAAAGGAAAGTCTGTCTTGCTGTATATGGGGAATTGATCACTATATAACAAGGCAAGCTTGGAATAAACAGTTTTTGGAAGGGGGGGGGGGGGGGGGGGGGGGGGGGGGGGGGGGAATCACTAGGAGGCCATTTTGCACAGGGCACAATGATGCCTAAGCCCAGTGCTGCCTTTGTCCAGTTGCTTATTTTATGTATGGAATATGGCTGCGCACTCCTGTAGTGGTGGTGCAAGTTAAAACACAGTATTTTAATTGGAGAAATATCAACTGCACTCAAGACATAGGATTTTCAAATACATATGGCTTATTAAGTAGATATTTACAGTTACATTTTACAGGAATTCTGCATTTTTTCAGCACTTCATCCAGTTTATTAGTATATCATCACAGTGGACGTTTCGGTCCTTAGACCTTTATCAACAAGGTTTACATGAGAAGATGCAAGAGAGGGAAGGACATCATGGTGCCGACCTGTGTATAGAATAGGATTGAAGGACGGAGCTCCGGAACTGTAAATATCTACTTAATAAACCTTATGGTCTAAGAGTATTTGTAAATCATATGTCTTAAGTGCAGTTGATATTTCTCTAAGTGACACAAGCCCCCCACACCATGACATTCTGTTTTCCCCATTGTAGGTGATAATAAATGCTCTGTGGCCCATTCTTCTTTAATGTGTAACCCATGTGTCTTGCCTGGGCTCCTATATGTATCTAGAGGGGTGTTTGGACCCTGTCTGATATTACTGATACTTTTACATATGAACCCTTTCATTTTTATGGTATGAGGGTGAAACTCTACTTAAAGCAAATGTACCATCAGGTAGATCTTTTTAAGATTCTTACATCAATAGACTGGCGACGGCGTGGGAATGCCGGTGCCGCTGCCCTTTTTTTCAACCAAGTTCCAGTTCCCACACATGGCGCCGGTCTATTCCCGGCATGAAACAATGGAGCCCTCACAGAGGGGAGGGGTTTCTTCACACTGGGGGGGTGGGCGGGCCATGCTTCAGGCTGGATCGGTGACCGATAATAGACTGCGGCAGCGGCATCTCTGCACTGGCGGCAGTCTATTGATGTAAAAATCTTAAAGCCATGTACCTGCTCGTACATTTGCTTTAATAGACTCACATTTCTGGCTCCATTTACACAGAAAGATTATCTGCCAAAAATTTTAAGCCAAAGCCAGGAATGGATTTGAAAAAAGGAGAAATCTCAGGCTTTCCTTTATGACCTGATCTTTGTTTATAGTCTGTTCCTGGCTTTGGCTTCAAATCTTTGACGGATAATCTTTCTGTGTAAATGGCCGCTAAGAGGGAGATTTATCAAACTGGTATAAAGTAGAATTGTCTTAGTTGCCCCTAGCAACCAATCAGATTCCACTTTTCATTTTCCAAAAAATCTGTGAGCAAAGAAAAGTGGAACCTGATTGGTTGCTAGGGGCAACTAAGACAATTCTACTTTATACCAGTTTGATAAATCTCCCTCTAAGTGTGTAGCTGCAGAATAGTATCCGTCTATAGCCTGTGATGCGGTTTTCCCTGTAGCTGCGGGGCCTACTAAGTGATATACGGTCTGTAAGCTGGCTGTATATCACAGACTGAACTCTACAGGACTCCCTTCATCCTAGTTTATTATAATAAATTATTAAACACTATGCTGTTGATCTGGCACAACCACGTCAGTTGAGTAGCTCCATTGAAGTCAATGGAATATTGGTCGGCAGAGCACACACAGTATAGAATAACAGTTGTAATTGATTATGACCACCCAAATAATGATCTCTGTCCAGGCAGCCCAAAAGACTTATAATGCAGTTGGACAGAGATGAATGACAGTGGGGAAGAACATTGTCTTGATCAGTGGGACCCCCAGCGATCAAAACTTTTGAAATTTCCCTTTTTTTCTTCTTCTGACAGGTACACACATCTAGTTTTGCCCTGTAACATCACACGACAGATAGTAAGTTCTTGATACATGACAAGACTGGAGTGAATCTACCCCTATTTTCCATGTAATTTTGCAGAGAACATGACTGACATTTATCTCAGCTCTAGTTTGCTTGGATTCTTTTCTTAGTGTCATGGACTGACATAACTGAAAACATACATTCTTTGAGTTCAAGAGAGTAAATTGAAAGCAGAAGCACAGACGTGTCCTCCTTCTAAGATGTATGGGCGTACTCAGGGAGAACCTATTGAGAAGTTCATATTTGTTCATACTTGCAACACTTCTGGCACGGATTCTATGTCAGGAAATAGGTTTTTGCAGAACAGTCACTGAGAAACAACATTACAATAACTTGTAGATCTAATACCTTAAAACTTAAAATGAAGCATATAGCGATTATTAAAGTATTAGAGTTTTCCAGGAAAATATAAAACTGTGCCTACTGCTTCTCCATGCAGAAAGACAATAAAGAAGCCTATACTTACCTTCCTTACTCCCCAATTGATATTGATCGTGGTTGTACTC
The DNA here is from genome assembly GCF_027789765.1 of Dendropsophus ebraccatus. Taxonomy (NCBI): domain Eukaryota; kingdom Metazoa; phylum Chordata; class Amphibia; order Anura; family Hylidae; genus Dendropsophus; species Dendropsophus ebraccatus. The sequence continues at coordinate 40,275,590 of NC_091454.1, read as the reverse complement.
CCATTCTACTGGCTTCCGATGATGCTGTGTCATCTCATTTAGCTCTGTGATTGGTTGAGTAGGGAGTGAGACGTCATCAGAAACCAGCAGAACAGAACACAGCCAGGACCAATAGATCACATAGCTGAAGCAGCAGGAAAGAAATAGCGGGGGATGGTAGGTACGGGCTTGTTTATTACTTTTCTATATAAGGTAGCCATAGGCAGCTTTAGATTTACGCATAAAAAACTTTAAAACTATTCTTCTAGAAATATCTAAGAATATAAAACATAAAACTGTGTATAGTCTTATCCTGCAGTCAAATTCCCTCTCTCATCTGCCCTACTTCTAGCTAACTTACATTCACTAGTCTCTAATAATGAGAAACAAAGGTCTGCATAGGAGCTGGTGACACAAAAAGATAGTATTAGTCAAGACTATTTGCAAAGTTTATTTCTTTCATTTTAGATGCTTTAAATGGATTGTTTCATAAAGACGACTCCTGATCTTATAGATCATATGGACAACACAGAAGCGGTCTTCTTCTTGGGCCCCCTACTATGAACCGGAATAGAAAACAAGCAACTCTAGCGGCTGTGGCTTCCATGACCAATTCATATGTATGTGGGGAATAAGAGGAGTAGGACCCAGCCTACATTATGAAAGGGATTTTCTCTGAGGGCCCTATTACACAAAGCAATAATCGGTCGAATCAGGCAGATAAGTGCTCTGTGTCATAGTGAGAACGATCAGCTGATGGATCGATCATCAGCTGATCATTACTTTAGGTCCAAGCCTAAAAGCATCGGGCGTCGGGGACTCACTGCTACATTTAATAGCAAGGTGCGGATGAAGGCTGATTGTATTATAAAATAATAAAGTATTGACTTATCTTACCACTTTCTCGGGTGTCCTCAGTTTTTCCCCAGTGTCCTCAGAGGCCTTCCCTGGTCTCTGCAGCTTTGCCTCTCAGTGTAGAGACCGGAACAGAGGGCAGAGCTGCAGAGACCAAAGAAGATCTGAAGACACTGGGGAACATGGTAAGGTATTACTTTATTATTTTACACTAAAGGGAGGGGTGCACGGACATCGCTAACAATGTCTGTGCAGCCCTTGCTGCCTGATAGTTGGCCTGTGTAATTGCTCAGTAAACAAGCGCCAAGAGGTCTAGAGATCGGCGCTTACAGTTTATGATCGGCTGTCTAATAGGACCCTAAATGTGCCTATCTATTTGATTGGAAAATCCCAATAAAGCCTATTAATCTTTTATTGATATGCCTTGAAAATAGCACCATTACCACAACGCAACCCTACTAACACACAAAAAGAAAACAAATTGACGCACAACATCATAAATTCATATGACATAAAATTCAGCCAAAGATTGATGCACTCATTAACAGGAGAGACCTGAAAAGGACCCATATTAAAGCCACCCTAATAGGAGGTTCAGTACTGTGTTCTTTGTGACAATACATAGTCCCTTTAATTTTTCCACGACCATTATCATATGTTCTACTGGTATGTGCATTGGCGTAAAATCTAATATTGCACCTATGTAAAGTTGTAGTCAGGGGTTGTACCAAGAAGCTACTTTGTCTTGTCCAGGGTATTCAGCCACAAGACTAGATAAGCAAATGCAACATTTACCGCAACTCTGTATAGTTAGCAGCACATTTTATACACATTCTATTAGTCTGCAGCTCAATATTCTATTTCCCCAGAAGGAGACAATAAGTGAAGAATAAGTGAAGCAGCATCCAAGCAGAGAGGATCTATTTCTGTCATAAAAACAGACACTTATTAAAACCCGCGGCTTTAACTGTCTGGGTTTAATAAGACATTTTCCATTGATAGATGCCAAATGGAAATCTCTGGAGAAATGAAAGCGGCCACCAAGCATCCCTTCAGCAGATCTGCCACCAGTGGCTGTTGTATGGAAGAAGAAACATATGACACATAATACAAAGGCAGCTTGATCTATGGGGATGTCTGGGACTTAAAGGACAAGTGCCATGAAAAACTTTTTCCCAGTAATTGAAGCACATTACAAAATTATATAACTCTGTAACGTGCTTCAATCACCTATCTGCCTCCCTTCCCTGTCTTTTCCCCCCTCCACCCCCCACCAGGAAGTGTCCTGACTCACACAGACCTGATTACTGTCGTCACCAAGCTCTTCTCTCAGCTCCTTCTCCTGTTACACTAGCCTCCCCCCTCCCCTGCCTTGTCAGGTGACAGGCTTGCTCAGCTCCCATTGGCAGAACAACTGCAAGCCATCACTTGTCACATCTCACTTGCTTATCTTCCCTCAGACTGACTCGGGCACATAGGCAGCTCCCCCCTCCCCTCATACCCTCTCTCCTGCTGCCTGGACTCAGTGAAGGAGTCATGTCACTAGAGAAGATAAGCTGAGCAAGCAGAGTCACCTGACAAGGAGGGGGAGGGGGGGCTGGTGTAACAGGACCTAGAGCAGCCCTCCTGCTGATGACTCATCCTCACAAGAAGGAGCTGCCTGGTGACGGCAGTAATCAGGTCTGTGTGAGTTTAGTGCACTTCCTGGTGGGGGGTGCAGGGGGGAAAAGACAGGGAAGGGAGGCAGATAGGTGATTGAAGCACATTACAGAGTTATATAACTTTGTAATGTGCTTCAATTACTGGGAAAAAGTTTTTTATGGCACTTGTCCTTTAACTAAGATTTATTTTATACCTAAATAATTATTTTCAGGGATCTGATCTGCATTATGACTTGTGGATTTTTTTCTGTGTACCCCCCTTCCCCCCCAATAAGTCAAGGCCTTGTCTCCATTGTGGTAACGAAAGTGCATCCATTAGAGTGACACCTTCAGGGCCGGCCTTAAGGTAATTGGCGCCCTGTGCGAAACTTTTTTCGGCGCCCCCCCCCACGGGGTCTGCTGAGACCCCCTTAAGGTGTTATAAAGCTCCTACTCCTCCAGACAATATCCAGCACCCATCACCCGACCCTCCCAAATATTACCGCCACACCACAACCACTACCATCACTATCATATTGTTACTGACCAAATCAGTATACTAAATCCAATAAAACACAGTACCAGATTACAAGTAACAAATATTACCACCGCATACTGACTAATACCACTGCATATTGACTAATACCACTGTAAACTGAATAACACCACCACATACTGACTACTTCCACTGCTGCTACTGAAAAACACCACTACATACTGACTTAACACCACCACTGATACTGAACAACACCACCACATACTGACTAAAACCACCGCCGCTACTGAATAAAATCCTCTGTACACAGATCACTATAGAGGTAGAGCCAGCCCTACACAGGTTCTATACACCATATACATTACAGTGAAGTTATATCCAGTCACTCACAGGGGACGTCTTCTCTGATCGGAGTTCTTCCCTTTTCATCTTCTTCTCCATCTGCCCTGGGCCGATATGAGAACTTCTCCGAGCCACGAATCCACAGAATCTGCCAGACAGACATATTAGTCTCCTCACTCTGGCATCATCCTCATCTCTATACTAACTGCACATCTGTATTGGCCCCTTTACACCCTTATTTAGTGGGTAGGCTGACTCTATGTGACCCCCTTATAGTATATGCCCCCCTGTGTAGCCTCCTCATAGATGGCCCCTTGTTTAGACTTCCCTATATATGGCCCTATGTGGATCTCCTTAAGAACCACCCTCTGTGTAGTCCCCCTATGGTATATGGCCCCCCTCTCTGTAGCCCTACCTTATAAATGGCCCCCTCTTTGTAGTCTCCCTTACAGATGCCCCCCCATGTTGTCCCCTCTGCCCCTCTTACAGATGGCCCCCCTGTGTTGTCCTCTCTGCCCCTCTTACAGATGGCCCCCCTGTGTTGTCCTCTCTGCCCCTCTTACAGATTTCCCCATGTTGTCCCCTCTGCCCCTCCTACAGATGGCCCCTCTGTGTTGTACCCCTTATAAATGGCCCCAGTGTTGTTCATCCCCTTATAAATGGCCCCCGTGTTGTTCATCCCCTTATAAATGGCCCCCGTGTTGTTCATCCCCTTATAGATGGTCCCCCTGTGTTGTCCATCCCCCTTACAGATGGCCCCCTTATGTTGTATCTTCTTATAGATCGCCCCCCTTGTTGTCCCCCTTATAGAGAGCCCCCTTATGTTGTCCCCCCTTATAGCTTGCCCCCTTATGTTGTCCCCTCTTATAGATTGCCCCCCTTATGTTGTCTCCCCTTATAGATTGCCCCCTTACAGATTGGCCCCCAATGTTGTCTCCCCCCTTATAGATACCTCCCCTATTGATTGCACCCTTGTTGTCTCCCCCTTTAGATTGCCCCGTTGTTGTCTCCCCCCTTATAGATGCACCACTATAGATTGCCCCCTTGTTGTCTCTTCCCTTATAGATGCCTCCCCTATTGATTGCCCCCTTATTTTGTCTACCCCCTTACAGATGCCTCTCCAATAGATTTCCCCCTTGTTGTCTCCCCCTTATAGATCCCCCCCTATAGATTGCCCCCTTGTTGTCTACCCCCTTATAAATTCCCCCCTATATATTGCCCCCTTGTTGTCTCCCCCTTATAGATGCCTCCCCTATAGATTGCCCCCTTGTTGTCTCTTCCCTTATAGATGCCTCCCTATAGATTGCCCCCTTGTTGTGTACCCCCTTATAGATTGCCCCCTTGTTGTCTCACACCTTATAGATGCCTCCCCTATTGATTGCCCCCTTATGTTGTCTACCCCCTTACAGATGCCTCCCCAATAGATTTCCCCCTTGTTATCTCCCCCCTTGTTGTCTACCCCCTATACATTGCCCCCTTGTTGTCTACCCCCTTATAAATTCCCCCCTATATATTGCCCCCTTGTTGTCTCCCCCTTATAGATGCCTCCCCTATAGATTGCCCCCTTGTTGTCTCTTCCCTTATAGATGCCTCCCTATAGATTGCCCCCTTGTTGTGTACCCCCTTATAGATTGCCCCCTTGTTGTCTCCCCCTATAGATTGCACACACACACACACACACACACAACTCACCTATTCCTCGTTCCCCCGCCGCGGCTTTCGTCTCATCCCGGCCAGTGCGCGCTCTCTGGGCAAGTCACCGGCACCGCACACACCAGTGACTTCAGCGCACGCTGGGGCCGGTACTTCCTCCCTGTGTCGGAAGTACAAGGCCGACGGCTGACGCAGAGGTCACTGATGCGTGCTCTGCTGGGGAATTCCCAGGGAGCGCGCATCAGCCGGGGGCGTACTGTCCTATCAATCTTGTGACCGCAAGCAGTCACAAGATTGATAGGACACAGTACGCGGCGCCCGTGGGGAGGGGAGGCTGGGGCAGAAAGACAGCTGCACAGCTGTTTCTCTGCCTCAGCGCCCCCCCAGCTAGACGGGAGTGATGCGCCCTGTGCAAGCGCACAGGTCGCACACCCCAAAGGCCGGCCCTGGACACCTTAACAATGCCAGTTAACTGCCCCTCTGTAAACAATAGGGGATAGTAAGCTCTTTAGTCGGGGTCTCCCATTGGTCATGAGAAGAGAGTCTATAGGGGTATTCTTATCTCAACTAACATATTGTAGTTAATCTTATAGGACTTGTCAAGTTAAAGAATTTTGCAAATACATTCATTTAGCACACGTGCCTCCTTCTGATATACTGCTCTTTCTTTTTCATTCTTTACTGCTTGTTGCCTAGGTTACCAACCACCACTCTACTCTAAAAGCAGTGGTCTGGCTGGTGTATATGTTGCAGTGAAATGATGGAATCCAGGGAATCGATCAAATCCCGGGAAATGATGAAATGGCCAAGCCGTTCCATCATTTCCCTGAAGAAAGCCAGGGATTTGATCAAATCGCTGACCCCTTTCAGGGAAATGATGGAATGAAATTATATTCTATCATTTCCCCCCTGCAACAAGTTCCTTACTGCCTGTTGGGAGATCTGGTGCCGAAGGTCCTGGATGGGGAGCAGAGAGGAGGCTGCGGCGGTGGAGGCAGACAGGGAGCAGAGCGGTGGCTTACACGCACAGGGGTCAGCAGCACTGGAAGGTCCTCTCTGTATCTCCCAGCAGGCCATATGGGGGCAGGGCATACAGACGGGGAAAAAAGAGGAGGCGGACGGAGAGCTGAGCAGCGTCTTGCAGGCACAGCGGTGGACGGCCCCCGAAAAAGCAGAAGGACCTCCCAGAAGGCAGAGTGGCATGTACTAGTCCAGACCTCCGGACAGTAAGGAACTTGTATGTTGTCGGGGGGGGGGGGGGGTTATATAGAGATATAGGGGGAGATTTATCAAACCTGGTGTAAAGTGAAATTGGCTCAGTTGCCCCTAGCAACCAATCAGATTCCACTTTTCATTTTCCAAAGAGTCTGTGAGGAATGAAAAGTGGAATCTGAATCTGATTGGTTGCTAGGGGCAACTGAGCCAGTTTCACTTTACACCAGGTTTAATAAATCTCTCCCAGTGTATATATATATATATATATATATATATATACACACTGTATAATATATATATATATATATATATAAACTAAAATATGTAAACTATCTCTATATACACTAGCCAGACCACTGCTTTTAGGTAGGTAAAGAAAAGAGCACATCAGGAGAATGAGGCAAGTTTGCTAAATTAATATACGTTCAAAAATATATAATTTGAGCAGCACTACAAGATTAAATATATTAGTTGAGATGGGAATATCCCTTTAACTGTCCCCAAGTGAATGGATGTGTGCTCGACCGCCGCTCCATTCATTCTCCTTGGGTCTTCAGAACATTGCCGAGCATTTACCTAGGCAAGGTTTGAAAGTCAAAGAGACTGTAAATGGAGTAGTGGCCATATATGCACGCTGTCCCTCCATTCATCTCTTTCTTTATGTCTGGTGGTGGTTCCAGTGGTCAGACCCCCAACAAATAGCTAGTTATTCCCATTCTTGTACACCCATCCCGCGGCCGATTCCTGGTGTGAGCTGCCGCACAAGACGTGACGTCTCTAGGCAGCTCAGCCATTTAGCGGCCGCAGCGGAGTCCCGCCTCGGGACTCTGTACAAGAGGTCACCCACCTAGGTACAATCGACCGCTCAACCTGTCCCTTATCAGGGACTTTGTGGTATATCATACCCTCTGTGTTACTGACTCATGGCCGAGGTGATATGCATGAAGTAATGACAAAAAAGCAAAAAGTGCAGTAGCAACCTACAGGTGCAAGGGCTTACCGTATATACTCCTTCCAGCGTACACACGATAAACACCTGCTCTGTAGATATCAAAAAGTGAGGATCTTAGCAAACTATTTGATCAAACAGAGTGTACCATGCCACCAACGTAGATAGGAGCCAAATGATCTCTTTTATAGCACCCTTGGGACATGGGTGGAGTGCAGGCCAACATGAGGTAGCCCCCCCCCCCCCCCCCCACATTCAACAGGAAAAAAAGTGAGGGGGGTGGCTACCTCCTGTTGGCCTGCACTCCACCCATGTCCCAAGGGTGCTATAAAAGAGATCATTTGGCTCCTATCTGCCCTGTTGTAGGCTTAGTAAAGCCCAGGAGAGGCCATTGCTAGTGTGAAAATGCTAGAGTAGGGTCCATGTCTCTGAGGACACCTTAACGTTGGTGACATGGTACACTCTGTTTGATCAAATAGTTTGCTAAGATCCTCACTTTTTAATATCTGCAGAGCAGGTGTTTATTGTGTGTACGCTGGGAGGAGTATATACGGTAAGCCCTTACACCTATAGGTTGCTGCTGCACTTTTAGTTTTTTTGTCTGTACTTAAGGCACTAGCAGCGTGCAACCTGCAGTGTGAACAGTCATAGATGTGCTGCTAAATTTTCCCTTTTTTTTCTAGTGTATGAAGTAATGCCACACTCGGACCACAGAGGGACCTACTTTTAACCACGATTGTCTCCTTGATATTTTAAGATAGCACTTACACTATGGTAACCTGGTGAATATTTTAATCATTGGAATAAAAGTTATATTTTAATGCCACTGGGGAATCAGGTATATAATCTAGTTACCTAGGACTGATCTGAGCAGAGCTATACCTCCCAGCTTCGGCTAAAGGTTTAATAGCTGAAAAATGCAACATAGCACACCCCAATACAATCAATAAAAGTACTTTATTTCACAGGTACATAATCAAACAGTTAATGGCTCCAAGATAAAAAGATTTAAAATATCCCAAACAAGGAGACACCATGTATGATGTCATCCAGAGTGACACCCCCAAAACATGTAAGATTCTCACCTCCAACAGAGTAAAGTACAAAGGCAATACCACTATATTTAAATTAGGTACACAAGGTAAAGAGAGTTAAATATATCAAGGAAATCGCCCCACAAATGATGAAACCAATCTCAAAAAAGTGCACAATAAATAATCCTAAAAAATAGATTGTCTGAAAAAGGTATAAATAGAATATCACCAAAATGTGATGGGGAGATGGGGGTAAAGATGGGGTGTCACAGACAAGAGCCCTAACCTCTGGCATCTGTCTGTTGACAGATAGAGAATAACAAAGAGAGACAGCATTGAAAGTGTTATGTCCTGACATTGATACATATAAAGGGATAGCATTGGCGTATGTGCGCCGATAGTCCCGCTAGTAGGTTGTTGTAGGTTCCTGTATCTCAGATTCAGCCTGACAGTGCTGGCACAGACATCAGGCTGTGACACACATGCACATTCTGCAGAATTTGGCTTGATCTGAGTTTCCCTTTAAAGTTATAATACACCTAATTAGAGACTTTACCATTAATACAGAAATCACAAGATAGTACTGTACTTGTTCTATGTTATTACATCCTTCCTGGTGTTCCCTAGCTCCCCTCCTAAACGCTGTACATATATACATGTCATACTTACATACACAGGGCAGGGTAAGCTTAGAAGGACAGCTGTGGCTTTCCCAGTGCCGCTCACTCATGTAGTTGGTGAAATTGTTCAGCTGATGAGTGTCTGTCAGGCTGGCTAGGAGGTGTACAGCCAGTCCCATCTGCTCCTATTCTCTCAGCTTTTCCTCACTGAACTTTTTCATTCGCCGTTGCCAAAACATATTTTTCTAATGTTGTAATAGGCTTTGGGTTCTGTTCACTCGCTACGTCACAAAGGAAATCAGACTTCTCAACAGATGGTTGGAGAGGATGTTGACCCCTTCAATTCTATACAACTGATATACATCCCAGCACATTGTAACAGTGCAAAGAGTCTTAACTCTCATAACTTATACTTATCAATGTGATCATTTATACAGAAACAACAGCTAGTTCAATGTTTTCTTTTTTAATTATACATGGTTGAGGTATATAGGGCATTTACATAGGGTATCAGCAGAGCATAAACGCCTGCATATCCCTCTAAAACAGAGAACATCTGCACACATCTGTATGGTCTACCTTTGCATTAAAGGGATATTCTTATCTGAGACATATGAGATGTGCCATTAATGTGTGAATACACAGAGGTAATCAGCATCCCATCCCGTTAATAAGCCATCTTTGCAATTTATGTCCAATGTAATAGTTACACCTGGCAGCAGTTTTAACCCTTGATTCTCAACTGTTACTTCCTTTAATAGTACTTTTATTAGCGGGTTATTGGACCCTTTTACTAGGATTATCACTTTAAGGCAGGGATGGGGAACCTTCGGCCCTCCAGCTGTTGCAAAGCTATAATTCCCATCATGCCTGGGCAGCTTTAGCTTTGGCTGTCCAGGCATAATGGAAATTGTAGTTTTGCAACAGCTGGAGGGCTGAAGGTTCCCCATCTCTGCTTTAGGGTGCGTTCACACCTACAGGATCCGGAGCAGATCCGCAGCAGATTTGATGCTGTGTTCAGTTATTTAAATGAAATCTGCTGCAGATCTGCTGCTGATCAGCAGCAGAAAATCAGCTGCGGATCCGGTAAGTGTGAACGTACCCTTAGGGTACAAACACACACACCGTATACGCAGCAGATACGCAGCAGATTTGATACTGTGTTCAGTTATTTAGATCTAATCTGCTGCGTATTTGTTGCGTATTTGCTGCGTATCGTAGCAGTAAATACGCTGCGTATACGGTGTGTGTGTTTATACCCTTAAGGGTACGTTCACTTACAAGTCTTTTGTTGGTCATTTTACAGCCGTATTCTGCAAAATACGGACGTATTTTGGTATCACAAAAATACCTGTCCAAAAAGAAGGCTGTAAAACAGCCAAGAAAAGACTTTGAGGGAAATTTACAGTGTCCGCCCGAGGCGTACGCCAGGGAGAAGGTGCAGATTCTCCCTGGTGTATGCCTCCCGTGCGCCCCACTCGCCCGATGGGCGGGCTGGGGGAACTTGCTCGCAGACGTAAATCATGATCAAAATGTACACCTGCTGGAAGCAGGTGTAGATTTCGTACGCCGGGCATGCTTTCAGCGCCCTGACATTGAAAAAATGGCCGGGCCTAATATAAGTCTTCATAAATCCCCCTCTTTGTGTGAACAAACCTAAATAAAGACTAAAAAGCTTGGAAAGTGACATGTGGATCCTCTTTTTAAAAAAACTCAACTTTTGTAGCAACCCCCCCAACACCCCCCCGACCCCCCCCCCCTCCCACACGCTGCCGACGCATGTAATAATGTCGGCAGCGGGCAGGCAAGGCGGAGCAAACGAGCGCTGGCCTGACAGGTCGGCGCTCATTTGCTCCTCTGAAACGCCCCATGTAATAGCGGCTTAACAGTGTCAGCAGTTTAGAAAGTAAAGCTGACAGATTCCCTATAAGGGTGCCTTCACACACACTGGATCCTCAGCACATTTACACAGCAGATTTGCAGCAAAATCCGCTGCAGATCCAGTGTCAGTCCATCCCTATGAGAATACATATGTAAATTAATCCCCTGGCAGCTGGAGCATACATCTCCTTCTCCCCGCTCCGGCTTGCTTCAGGGGTTCCCGGCGTTTGCTTGTACCGCTCAGCCAATCAGTGCGCTGCCCTGCTGCAGCCACTGATTGGCTGAGCGGAACGTCCTGCCAAGAACCCCCAAAGCAGGGAGGAGGTGATGTATGCTCCAGTCGGTGGAGGTTAACTTACATACACGCAGTGGGATGTCAATCCCGTTGAGAGTATGTATCCTCATAGGGATACACTGACAATGGATCCGCAGCAGATTTCGCTGTGAATCCGGTGTGTGTGAAGGCATCCTAAAGGGATATTCCAGAACTTTGTGAGAACCCTTGTCCCGAGTGAATAAGGGTGGTTTCAGACTATGGAATTCTCCAGAATAAATTCTGCAGAATTCTGCTGCCTGTACGCGCGCCTCTCTGCCCGTGCCATAGACACCTTTCTATGCACGGGCGGATTCTGCCAAAAGAATTGACATGACAATTCTTTCAGCAGATAGCGGAATCAGCCGGCCCATAGAAGGCGTGCAGCCACGAGCGCGCGTACAGGCAACGGAATTCGGTGGAATTTATCCGCAAAAATTCTGTAGTCTGCACCCACCCTAAAGCAGCAGTGTACATGCTCGCCTTTGCTCCATTCAGGATAAGCCATCAATATCTGATGGGTGGGGTGCTGACCTATACCAATATAGCTGGGTCCACACTCCATTCACAGCCCGTGCTGTCCTGAAACTTAAAGGACAAGTGCCATGAAAAACTTTTTCCCAGTAATTAAAGCACATTACAAAGTTATATAACACTGTAATGTACTTCAATCACCTATCTGCCTCCCTTCCCTGTCTTTTCCCCCCTCCACCCCCACCAGGAAGTGTAAGAAACTCACACAGACCTAATTACTGTTGTCACCGTCACCAAGCTCTTCTCTCAGCTCCTCCTCCTGTTCCACTAGCCGCCCCCCTCCTCTGTCAGGTGACTCAGCTTGCTCAGCTCCTATCACTTGGACTGGGGAGGGGGGGGGTTGGTGTAACAGGACCTAGAGCAGCCCTCCTGCTGATGACTCCTCCTCACAAGAAGGAGCTGCCTGGTGACGGTGACGACAGTCATTAGGTCTGTGTGAGTCAGGACACTTCCTGGTGGGGGGTGGAGGGAGGAAAAGACAGGGAAGGGAGGCAGATAGGTGATTGAAGCACATTACAGAGTTATATAACTTTGTAATGTGCTTCAATTACTGGGAAAAAGTTTTTCATGGCACTTGTCCTTTAAAGTAACGCCAAACATAATAAACAGAAGCAGAAAATATGATGGTCCATATTACAGTCAATAGGGTGTGTCTAGATTTCTGTAGCTCGGAGCATGCTGGGAGTTGTAGTTCTGCAACAGCTAAGGAGCCCCAGGTTGTGGGGATCATTGCTCCACAGTCATGTGCTGCAGTAATGTAACTCCCGTATACATCCTATAGCAGGAATACCGGCCACGTCCAACCACTGTTGACCATTCACCTAACATCACATGGCGGTCACTGTATATATACAATAAACACCAAGTACAAGAAACATAAGAACAGCAGAGTTAATCAATTTTTCATATTTGAAGCCATAGCCATACTCATGCTAATACAACGCTTTAAAAACTAATGGTATAATCTGATTGGTTGCTATGCACGCCTGTCGCCATGCGCACTTCTACGAGTGTGACGAGCGGCGTCTACAATCCAGGGCTCCAAGGGTTACTAATTCTAGCTACTTCCAAGCTCCGCCCACTGCTCTTGTAGTGCTACGTCACTTCCGGGGGTCACTTGTTTACTTCCGGTTTATTGGTCGCTCTTACGCAGGTTGTTTTTCTTCGTGGAATTTTCCCGAGTGACCGGTGAGTAATGGCGGTAGCGCCGTGCGCCTTGTGTGACGGGGTCTCCGGTCTTGTATATCTGCTGTTATAGGGAGATAGTACACGAGGGGGCGTGCTTGTGCCGGCGGCGAGGTCACACACCTTCTCGTGTAGTATAAGGGAGGCCAGTCTACCAGAGACGGTTTAGTATAGTGACTTATTGTTACGTCCATAGATGTGCCTATACCTTGGCCTAGCTGGGTAATGTTTCCACATGGTCCTCAATATGTCTGCTTGCTGTCAGTGAATGGAACCACTCCCTCAGGCTGGGGGCTTATTAATGCTACAATCTAACCCTCTGCTGGATCTAAACTGGTGTATGAATGGGTTTTTACCACAACAGAGGATAGCTATGATGGATGATGTGTAGGTCTAGTGTCATGTCCCATATTAGTCTATGGGCTGAGGATAGGGCATCAGATACAATGGCTACAGCTTGCTGAATCCGCCATTCTAATCCGGGACAGATCTCGCCCACTGGACATACATGCATACAGCCTGAGAGGACGAGGTGTGTGTGTGTGTGTGTGTATATATATATATATATATATATATATATATATATATATAATTTGTGTGCAGTCTACTCTAAGATATACAGCATTACAAATCTCTGCCTTGGTTCAGGTCTTTTTTTCTTAAAGTGATTATCCCAGTATTAAGAGTTCTCTTATCTGCAGATCGCTGGTCTCTGGCCCCCACCAATAATGAGAACAGAGGTGGAATGCCTCCCAAGTGAATAACATGTATACTTGGCAGCCACTCCATTCATAGTCTATGGGACCTATAAACACTGTGCTGAATACTTTCAGACGTCCCATAGACAGTGGCCAAGCACGCATGCTCCAGCTCTATACACTCAAGGAACGGTCATCTTCTATTCTCTTTATCGGTTGGGATCTCAAGATCAGACCCCGGTGATCATCTGGGTATGATCTGGATAGGGGGTCACTTGTAATCTTGGGATAACCTGTTTTTTTATGTAAATCAGTGGGATTCTCCTGTTTTGCATCTATATGAAATATATGTTTTTACCTGTGTTTTTTTTTTTTTTTTAAGACTAAATTCATCAGGAGAGGAACTGACAGAACTAAACTGAAAAGAATTTTATTTTATTTTTTGACTATTTTTGACAATGAAATTCCCACTGCAATAGCTGGTTCAGCTTTTTAAGCCAGCAGTACAAGACATACAGTCCATATTTCAGGGAATCCTGCTGTTTTCCCTGGAAGACCGTTACTCTGAGAGACTTCCATAAGAAGGGGATTAGAGTTATATGTTGTTTGGGGGAACCCACATGATCGAGATATTCTTTATGATTAAATTTTAGTTATTTAAGTTATCTGGGTATGTCCTTGTCTGGTGATGAAGAACATCAGCACTTTCTGCTCCTGGCTTGTAATCTAGGGGTTGAAGTTCCTAGCCTGGTTTGAAGGACATTACTATAGGGGACATCACAGGGCTATACACAGGGCTATCCTACTGTGGACACCGTGGTAGAAATAATGATAATAGATACATAAATTAGACGCTGCCTTTAAGTTATGTTGTCATATTGGTGAAAATACCTGTTTGGTTGTTCTTGCAGCTCAAAAAATGTCCAGTGGAACGGATGTCATAGCTGGCGGGGGAGGTGTAGATTCATCTGGCATGGATGAACCCAAAAAGATGACAAGGGAAGACTGGAGGAAGAAGAAGGAGTTGGAAGAACAGAGAAAATTGGGAAATGCCCCAGCTGAGGTGGATGAAGAAGGAAAGTAAGTGTAAATACAGGCAGCAGATAATAAGTCTTGGAAGGATTACACAGGTGCAAGTGGTAAGAAGCTTTCCTAGCACCAGTGTCACTTCAGGATCACATGTGTTAGTAATATGTCACCATAACAATAAACATTTTATTTTTGTGGCCATCATGCCCTTTTTTCTTTTTTGGAAAATACATTTTTTCTTATGTTCATTTTCCAGAGACATCAATCCTCACATTCCTCAGTACATTTCTTCCGTCCCTTGGTACGTGGATCCATCTAAGAGGCCAACGTTAAAGCATCAACGACCCCAGGATGAGAAGCAGAAAGAATTCACGGCAATGGGTGAATGGTATAGGAAAGGCGTTAAAGAGGTGAATACAGAATAAATTGTGTAATGTGTAAAGTTACCTGGTATGGGTTGCACGCTTTATGTGGTTCATAAACATACAGGATTATGTGGAACAGTAAAATGAGTGAATTATTTATGCTTGACAAATAAGGTAAGTTGTCTGGATACTTTGATCCTGACCGATATGTCAGAAGTTTTTATTCGTGACAGATATACTGTAAAGGGAACCAATTATTTAAAAAACGCCTGTAACGCTATGGGAATGTGCTGTAGCAGCACCCAGCACACTTCCCAAACATTCTTCTACACCCCCCGTCTCTGGAATCTACAGCCTGAAAACTTACTTTACAAACTTGGCGCCCTGTATGTAAATTTCCCCCCAAGTAGTCACGGTGATCGGTGATCTGCGGCAAGTAGTCACGGTCCCCTGGGCATTCCGAAGCGGTAATCACGCCGCTCTGGGCGTGATTAGCCTGCATAATTATGGTGACATCACCAAGAGGCGCGCTGTCCCTAACGTCAGCACACCTTCCTGCTGTGCCGCTCATGCACAATATAGCGAGTCCGGTCCTTTCCATACTGCGCAGGTGCAGAAAGCCTGGAGATCCGGCAGTGAGTTCGAGGCTATTTTGCACCTGCACAGTACGGCGCAGACCGGACCCGCTATATTGTGCATGAGCGGCACAGCAGGAAGGCGTGCTGATGTTAGGGACAGTGCGCCTCTTGATGATGTCGCCATAATTATGCAGGCTAATTACGCCCAGAGGGGCGTGATTACCGCTCCAGAACGCCCAGGGGACAGTGACTACTTGCCGCAGCTCACCGCCCACCGTGATTTCTTGGGGGCAATTTACATACAGGGCGCCAAGTTTGTAAAGTAAGTTTTCGGGCTGTACATTCCAGGGAAGGGGGGTGTAGAAGCATGTTTGGGAAGTGTGCTGGATGCTGCTACAGCACATTCCCATAGCGTTACAGGCGTTTTTTAAGTAATTGGTTCCCTTTAAGGCTAGGACTACATTGAAATTCCCGGTCCTGGATAGCGACCATTTTTATGTCGCAATAGGACTCCAATCACTTGAAGGAGAGGTGTAGTTGGGCAACCAGGAATTGCTGTGAAGACTTTGTCTAACACTGCATGGCTGTAATTGTACAGCACAAAGTGGCAAAGGGTTAAAGCAAATAACAGTAATGTTCAAGCAGCCTTTTAAAATAGTTATGAAATGGTAAAGCAGCCTTTGTCTTTTCACCCTTTAGGGCTCCATTGCAATCAAATATCGCCAAGGAGCTTGTGAAAACTGTGGCGCCATGTCTCATAAGAAAAAAGACTGTTTTGAGGTGAGTTTGCTTTCTTTTTTTATTTTGCTGCTGTGTTTACATTGTTGCCTGTAAGGTGTATTGTTATTAACCCTGTGTGTCATTAGTTATATATATATATATATATATAACACAGATGTATGACCATTCTCTATACCTAGAAGCTTACGTCTGAGGTCTGAGACCAGCATCTCAGCTAGCTTTGATGCAGTCATTCATTCACTTAGATGATGCTGTTAGTAATGCCATGTAAGTGGGCAGAGGCCACATCCTGGTCACTTCTGGGGTTCAGTCATGCAACAGAATGAAATACAAAAATTGATTGCTCTATTAGGGGAGGATTAAGGGCATCTTCTACACTGTTTTAGTTTTTTTTTTCTCCTTATAGGTGTGTATGACTGACCAGGATTAGATGGCCTGACCATCTAATCCCAATCACACACACTCTGTTATCTGACATTGTATATCCTATATTTACTATATAACTCCTTAATGTTAATGCAGAATATTTACTTTATAGAGACCTCGGAGAGTTGGGGCAAAGTTCAATGGAGCAAACATTGCTCCAGATGAGTTTGACCAACCCCAGCTTATGCTTGACTATGATGGCAAGAGAGATCGATGGAACGGGTACAATCCAGATGAACACATGAGAATTGTTGAGGAACATTCCAAAGTTGACTTGGTATGGTGATGATGATGTTGTCTATTGTCTTTTTTTTATTATCTCTTTCTGATCACTGTAATACCAATAATCCACTTGGCTCCAGTGTTAACATGAGACTAAAAGACTCCTTTGCTTTCTCACTAATTTATCCTCCTAGGCAAAACGTACATTGAAGGCTCAAAAACTTCAAGAGGAACTGGCCTCAGGAAAACTTTCAGAACAAGTGGTAGGAAAAAAAGGCTAAATATCTTGTCAGATTTGTTGCTAGACTTTATTTTTCTGCTTTCCTTATTATGACACATTTCACAACATCACAACAAGTGTGGGCTGTATTTATTCTACTCCATTTTACAGGCTTATTTTTTCACATGTGATGCGTAGACACTGCTGTAAATATGCAAACTGTAGGTCATGTTCTAAGAAGAACAATCATTATACAGATAACACGGACATGGAGAGAAAAGCAGCTGCTGCACCTCACACCTATGGCTTACACTAATGCATCTCTGCTACATTTAAAAACCAACGGCAGGATGTTGGTAATTAATTTGATGAAACCATATTGCCTCATGTACCACGTGCAGGTCCCCTGGTTCACATGAGTCCCTGCACTTAACTCCACACTGTCGGTCAGCAACCGCCAACCCTGCAAAGTGAGCACAAGCAGGGAAGGAAGGCCATGGAAGGGCCCTGCAACCCCAATTTCATAGGACCCAAGCCCCCCCCCCCCCCCCCCCCCCCCCCCGCCAATTTAGACAAAAAAACAAGTGCAGCAGCAACCTACAGGTGCAAGGGCCTACTGTATATACTCCTCCCAGCGTACACATGATAAACACCTGCTCTGTAGATATTAAAAAGTGAGGATCTTAGCAAACTATTTGATCAAACAGAGTGTACCATGTCACCAACGTTAAGGTGTCCTCGGAGACATGGGGGGAGATCAAACATGGTGTAAAGTGAAACTGGCTCAGTCGCACCTAGCAACCAATCAGATTCCACTTTTCATTCCTCATAGACTCTTTGGAAAATGAAAAGTGGAATCTGATTGGTTGCTAGGGGCAACTGAGCCAGTTTCACTTCACTTTAAATCTCCCCCATGGTCCCTACGCTAGCATTTTCACACTAGCAATGGCCTCTCCTGGGCTGAATAAGCCTACAACTGGGCAGATAGGAGCCAAATGATCTCTTTTATAGCACCCTTGGGACATGGGTGAAGTGCAAGCCAATATAGTGTAGGTTTGATCAAATTTTATACCAATGTCCTGGCGTTGGTCTTTAAATGCAGCCGAGAGGCATTAGTGTCAGCCATAGGTGTAAGGTGCAGCAGCTCCTTTCTCTCCATGTCTGTATTATACAGATAACATGCGCAGAAATCGTATATAAAATTATACATATACACACACGTGTTATGACTTCCTAAGGGAACATTGTTGTTTTCCTTACTAAACATGGGGCATGCCATCATCTATCTCGTTTTCTTTACTTCAGAGCTCCCCAAGACACCAGTGGGGAGAAGAGGATCAGAATCATCAAACAGTAAGCTGTTTTATTATGCTGGAGGCCTTTCTGCAGTTGGCCTATTTGTTTGTTGTACATGTATTTGGTGAAAATCACAGTGCTATGCATTGCTTAAAAGCGAAACGCAAACACTGGGAGTATGCAAACTACGTGCAGATGTTGCCTTTAGCGGGATAGGAACCCAGGACCCCCAGCTCTAGAAGGCAAATGTGTTAACCACAGATCCACCAGCCAAACGCAATAAATAGCAAATATATTTCTTTATGATAGAACTAAAGCTATAAATACAGATCTAGTAGAGGTTTAATAAAATGACTGCTCCAGATTCTCCATGCCCTGTACGTGTGATAAGACAGGCAGGGACTTGGAGGTAAATCTGCTTCTTTTGGAACAGTGAAAGTAAATCATTGTTGGACGCACAGATGGGCTAAATGTTCTTTCTCTCCCAATAAATAGTACTTCTCATAAAGGCAATCTGTTTTGAATCAGTCATGTGATTGCAAAGGGTCCGTCTTTTTTTTTTTTAATTTATTTATTTTTTTTATGAAAAACAGGGCTGTCGGACAGAATGAAAGCCAGAGCAGCTCTTCATTGTGACCTATAGATGGGGGGTACCATAATATTGCTTATAAAGAGAGATTGGCCAACCTTTACAATGCTTTTGCTCCTTTGCACATGGATTTCGCACATCCGAGACATGTAAAAGGTTTTGATCTGCTCGGACCCTGATGATTGCTAGAATGGGTTTGAAGGAAAGGCGCTTCTCTCTGTGTCCCTTCTCACAACAGGAGATGGATTATTTAGAATGTTTGAGGCGAGGAAAGCAGATGGGGGAGGATTGCTTTTCCCTGCCTGTTTTTGTGATTATGTCAGCTTCCGTGCCCGTTTCGGCATCTGAACACCCAGACACAGATCAGTCAAAACTTTAATCTGTCAAAGACTTTTAAATAACCACTGTCACTAGAATAAACTTTTGATGCATTATAAATCATATCAAAAGGTTTTATCGTTCAGGCTGTGGGTGTTCAGACCACGACTGATCAGGAGAATGAGCCGGGAGAAGAACACACTTATAACACTGTGTAATGTACGTCTACAGCTCGTGTCTCTACCTAGTCGTTTTCCTGATCAGTCACTGTCTGAACACTGACCCTGAAACTTTTTGTCTTAAAGCTAGTTTTTGCTGATTCGTTTTTGTTTTCAGGATCGCAACAGCGAGGATGAGGATGAAGACAAATATGCCGATGACATTGATATGCCTGGACAGAACTTTGACTCAAAGAGACGTATCACAGTCAGAAACCTTCGTATCCGAGAAGACACTGCCAAAGTAAGATGAATATTCTCCTACCTACCTAGAGGGGTCGTTCTACCCAGTGGGAGCTCTGTGTGGATGATGGAGCTGTGCATTATTTAATGACATTGTATGAGACATATTCTTTTCCTCCTGCAGTACCTAAGGAACCTAAATCCAAATTCTGCTTACTATGATCCGAAAACGAGAGCCATGAGGGATAATCCATATGCTGATGCAGGGAAGGGTGCTGACGAGTAAGTTTTATATTCTGTTTGCTGGCTGTTGGTTATTGCTCCCTCCGCTCCAACCCCCCAACCATATAGTAATGCAGCACCAATGGCCTTTTAAGTGAATGTTGAAGACACAAGTTAGTATTTTGATGCTCACCTGGCTATGATGGTTTTCTGTACAGGGTCAGCTACGCTGGGGATAATTTTGTCCGATATACTGGAGACACAATTTCAATGGCACAGACACAGTGTAAGTATAAATTTTGTGACCGGTGGTTTCATATATGTGAGAAGTAATAAGGTTATCAATATGTAATTAAAACATGTAAGGCTGGGTTCACATAATGCCGCTTTTGCACATTTTAGGGCTATGTTCACACTACGTAAGTTCCATAGAAATCGTGTCCGTTGTTACAACGGCCGTCATTTGTGCGGTACTTATGTAGTGCTGCAGGCTGAGGGAATCCTGGCCGGAGTGTATACACATAGGGGGGGGATTTATGAAGACCGGCGTACAAGGCCGTGAAGGCTGGCCAAGCTCCTGAACCTGCACCCGGTGTACTAAATCTACACCAGCTTCCAGCATTGTGGAGCGAGCGGCTCCGGCCGAGTCATGGAACGGCCGGTTTCTTACAAGGTCTGAACATGGCATAAGTGTGTTTTGAAGATGGAAGAAAACAGTGCATTGCATTCATGTTTAACAGATGAAACTTTTTTCCCCAAATGTCTTCCTTGTTGCAAGTGATGCAGTTTTCTTCCTGACTTTCAGACTTTACAGAAAAGCTCTGTGTGATCCCATCCTAGGCCTATTCTTAGCTCTAACCTCAGAATTAGAGCAGTTTTTGTTTTGGCCCTTTAAGTAATTGACTGTGTATGTATTCTGAATGCTGGCACAAATATGTCACAAGACATCAGGCATGTTGAAATGAAAATGCCTGGTCCTATCGCTGGCCATTGTTGGAGATATCAGGAGGTTATTATACACATTATATGGATGTCTGGCATGTGTGTGACAAGCTTTATACACAAACAGTCCGAGTCTGGTAAAGTGAAAGCTGTTGCTTGTTGGGGTGTCTCTGCTGTGGTGTAACCTTGATGGATTTTACATTTCACTAAAGACAAAAAATCCTTATTTGTTGCCAAGTATTTAAAACTATAGTTTTTTCTTCTCCATCTAGTGTTTGCCTGGGAAGCCTATGAGAAGGGGTCAGATGTACATCTTCAGGCTGATCCCACTAAACTTGAAGTTTTATGCAAATCATTCAAAGTAAAGAAAGAAGACTTCAAAGAAGAGCAGAAAAAGAGTATCCTAGAGAAAGTAAGTTCTAGTAATGCAGACAAGTGACTCCATAACGGAAAAAGGGTTGGTGTTAACAACCAGGTCCTATTACACACAACATGCAAAGTGTCAGAATTGAGCTTTAGATGCCTCCTCAGGCTCCATGGTTGTAATTGTTTATATTGATATACTTGTACAACATGGGCTGCATACATAGCTATCATCAGCTGATCTCTTGACCATGTACAGACCATGTACTATGGGAAGCTAGTAACATTTCAAGTGCGATTAAAACCTTCCTTTTATTGTAAAGACAAAATTTAATTATATTTGCAAAGGGAAAACTCATGCCAAAAACTTACATGATGTTGGTTTATACTTTGTTTTACAGTATGGAGGACAGGAACATTTGGACGTTCCGCCTGTTGAGCTGCTGTTAGCCCAAACAGAGGACTACGTGGAATATTCCAGACATGGCACTGTTATTAAGGGACAGGAGAAAGCAGTTGTTCGCTCAAAGTATGAGGAAGATGTTCTTATAAATAACCACATGGTAAGTGATTGAACCCTTTTAAATGGCAAAATAATAAAAAAAAATAAAATCAAAATTATTACATACAGAATATTCCAGGTATCCACTTTTAAATATTTAGGGTGGGTTCAGACTGAGGAATTCTCGCGGAAAATGTCCACGGAATTCCGTCACCTGTCCGCCCGCACGGGCACGCGCTTTTCCGCCGGCCCCATAGACACCATTCTATGGGCCGGCATATTCCGCTATACGCTAAAAGAAGTGTCATGTCACTTCTTTCAGCGGATCGTAGTGTGAACCCGCCCTAAAGGAGTAATGCCGAGCTGTTGTCTTCCACAGATACACCTGAGACCTTATTCTTAGATGGCGTCTTATAAACCTGCATCTACTATTATAGTTAATGCCTAATAGCCAGAATTTTTGGCAACAATAAAGGAGGGAAATATATGGTAACACTATATGACTGCTCGGTAATATACCTAGTACACTCAGCATTTTGTAATGTTATTTTGGACATCTGTCTGCACTGTCTGCACCCCTTTCTCTTAGCTTGGCTTGTTTTATACTAGCAAACAATTGACATTACAAGTATAGGCTATATAAAGAGATATTGATAGGCCTCATACAGCAGAAAAGTTTTAAAGCTGAAGGAACACTTGTATCTATAATGTTTGTTAATATTTGTTGTCTCTCTGGTTTAGTGTATCTGGGGCTCGTATTGGAAGGATGGAAGATGGGGCTACAAGTGTTGCCATTCATTTGTCAAAATGTCTTATTGCACCGGGGAAGCTGGGAAAACCATGAATGTAAGTTTTCTAATTTTGAAGTACTTGTGTTTGTGATTTATGAAACTGCATATACTAATATGATCATAAATGTAAATTGTAATTTATTTATTTTTTTGCTAGAATACGGATATTTGTGAAGAGGAACTGGAAGCGATTGAAGAGATGTCCAAGCCAAAGACATTAGTGGAGGTTAGTGAGGTGTCAGTGAAGGCTGCTGTACTGGTTGAGTTTACTATTCCATTTTACTACTAAATTGTCTTCTATAGTTATATTGTAGCAGGTAAATCTCTGCAGGGTACCCATAGAAGAAAGTGACTGTGGGATACTAATGCTTTACTACAGATGATTGGGAACCTATAATAAATATAGAGAAACTTACATCTGGCTTCTCTCATGTACGTCATATAACATGCAATAAAAACATCTTTCCTCTTAATAGATTCATCAAGAGAAGATAAAGAAAAATAAGAAAAAACACCGTAAAAGTGGTGGTTCTGATAGTGAGGGCGAAGAGAAGAAAAAGCAGGAAAAACTTAAGAAGGTATGCTAAAGTATATGTGCCCGGTCCTGGATAACCCCTTTAAACCAGAATGTATTGTGGCATTAGCGTATTGGTTATGGACAAATGCATAACTGCCACCTAGTGGTTGTGACAAATCATTGCCACTGGATTTAAACCGGCAAAGGGAAGCTTGTACCAGTCATGATAAACCATGGCATCATCCTGCCTTGTGTTATTGTTGGCTGATGGTGTGGAGATTTGTGTGGCCCATATTAAGTTGGGTCTGATTCAATTGCTTCCAAGTGCTTTACAGAATATCTGCTCTCTCTAAATATAGGAATTGTCTGAAGTTTATATCAGTGGCTTTGCCCCTTTGGCTAACATTACCAGCCAGTTATTGCTCCCTGTCCCCATAAGGGCTCACAATCTAAATTCACCTATCTGCATGTTCTCGGGTGTGGTAGGAAACCGGAGTACCCAGAGGTAACCCACGCAAACACAGAGAGAACATTCAAACACTCAGTTAATCTGAAAGGTTTTTCACTCTAGCAAACATTGGGGGCCCCTGCACACCCACCTATATACACTTGTGTGATGACTGGTTAGAGATCAGTTGGTTTTGCTGACCATTGCATCCTTTATTAGGGCCCAAAAGGACCAAATACAGAGTTGGAGTTGTCATAGACCTACAAAACAATGTGAAAACTAGCAGTACCATGGAAAAGAGATGGTATGCCGGTTTTTATTGCTTAGGGCTGTTTGGTGGGCATTCATCCACCTATCCAAGATGTCATAAACAGGGTGGTATGTAAACTATAGGTACACACTTCACCACAATCTCATGATGTCCTTATTGACAAGAATCTAAGAAATGTTTGTCACATTGTTGAATCTGTGCTTTAATGAATTGTAAAGGAAGAGGAACAATAAATAAAAAAAAAAAATATTCACTCTGGATTCATAGAAGAATTATGTCAATTTCTTAGACAATTTACTTTACCGTCTATGTGCTCTCCTCTGCTAGAGCTGTGTTTGACCAAGAGCTTATCTTAGTAGATGGCGATACAGACATGACAGGCTTATACAGCCATATATGTGACACATTTACTCTCTCTCACTGCAGGCTTTGAATGCTGAGGAAGCACGTCTGAAACACGTTGAAGAATTGCTGCAAGTAGATGAAAGGAAGAGAGCCTATAACAGTCTGTATGAGTCCCGGGAACCTACAGAGGAAGAGATGGAGGCATACAGAATGAAAAGACAGAGGCCTGATGACCCAATGGCCTCATTCCTTGGACAGTGATTTACCTTTTGGGGACCAACTGTAGATTTCACCATGTATTTTTTCCTTTATTTCCCCTCCCCTACCCATCTGGCATCCAAT
The DNA here is from genome assembly GCF_027789765.1 of Dendropsophus ebraccatus. Lineage (NCBI taxonomy): Eukaryota > Metazoa > Chordata > Amphibia > Anura > Hylidae > Dendropsophus > Dendropsophus ebraccatus. The sequence continues at coordinate 40,251,268 of NC_091454.1, read as the reverse complement.
TTGTATAGCTTGTGTTACATGTATTAAAGGACTGTGGGGGGAAATAAATAACATGTCATCTACATTATACTGTGTATAATGGAAATCTGAGTAATCTCATTAAATATTTAACACAAATGATTGTTTAATTATTGATAATTGCTTTTTTGGAAGAAGAAAATAGATATTGTTAATGGTATTGTCACACAAATCCTGTATGATCCATACAGGATGTGTTCACATAAAGTGTTTTGGTCAGTATTTGTAGCTAAAACCTGCATCCGCCATAGTGAAAAATGGAATGATTTTTCTGTGTTGGACCCGCTTCTATTCTTGGCTAAAAATACTGACCTAAATCCTATATGAACCCAGTCTTCCGATGTTAATGTGGCATAAATGAAAATGTAGAGAAAATCACATTAAATGGGATATATAAGATATTAAAGGGTTGTGATTAGAGATGAGCGAACCTCGAGCATGCTCGAGTCCACCCGAACCCGATCGTTCAGCATTTACGGTGGCTGCTGAAGTTGGATAAAACCCTAAGGCTATGTAGAAAACATGGATATAGTCATTGGCTGTATCCATGTTTTCCAGATAAACTTAGAGCTTTATCCAACTTCAGCAGCCCCAGCTAATCAAATGCCGGATGATCGGGTATCTGGTTCTGATGGACCCGATGCTCGAGGTTCGCTCATCTCTAGTTTGTGATTTTGGAGCTATGCCCCATCATTTGAATACAAATAAGCTTTAAAGTGACCCTGTCACCCCTTTTTGCATTATTTTTTTTTTTATAAGCTCTTTATTTAACACCACAATTGGCAGGTGTAACAGAAGGGTTGCAACCCCAAAACCGCCACAGCAATAAATGGAATAACAAAGTGCATTTACATAAATGAAACCACATGTGAGTAGCAAATGAAAATAAATGCCAAAAGCAAAGGAAGGCGACATTGAGGGAACCCCCAGTCAACCCCCAAATTTCCACTTTTCATTTTTCCTTAAAGCCAAAAAATAGAAGACCAACAAAGGGGAGCAGGTCGAAGGAGCCCACTCCAAGCCCATAGGGCCGTAGAGCACAGGAAGAAAGAGAAGAAGGGGAGGAAGGGGGGAAGGGAAGGGACAGGAAAAAAGGGGGGGAAGTGAACAGGGAGAGGAGACAATAGAGGGGTGACATCAGGAGACACAAGCGATCCAGAGGGGCCGAGGATGTATCCCTCATGCATCAGGAGTAACCTCACCACCCAGCAATTCAGAATATTCTGCTGTCTGTTGAAAACAGTCCGATAAAACCGGGCATTGGCATTATGGAGGAAGGAGGTCATGTCCTCCATTCTCCTCATTAACCTTCCATATCCAGAGTGCAACAGGGGGAGCATCTGTACGCTTCCAATACAAGGGAATGCATGCTCTGGCAGTCATTACCAGAAATCTCAGAACAGAGCGCCGGTATTTCTTGGTGGACATCTCGGTGTGATGAAGAAGAAACAACGCCGGGGTGAAGGCTATTGTGGTCCCAGAGATTTTCCGGGCTATCTCTTGAACTTTATCCCAGAAGGGATAAGAGTAAGAGAGGGCCAGGACCAAAAAATGTGTAGAAATGTGCCCTCCGCGGTGCCGCATCGCCAACAGAAGGGATCGGCATCTGGCCAAATTGCGTGCAGTTTAACGGGGACCCTGTACCAGCAGGAGGTCAGTTTGTAACCTGCCTCCTGGAAGCGGGAGCTGATAGAGCACTTGTGGTCTAACGTGAGTATATCGGTCTGCTGGGACGGGGTCAACGACAACTGCAAGTCCTCTTCCCATTTAGTCAGGAAGGGGAGGGGTCTTGGTCAGGCGGCGAAATCATGTCAGCATAATCAGCGAAAGAAAATGTCGAAGGACACCCACACCGGAGCACAATGCCTCAAAATGTGTCTTTGATGAGGGAATCTGGGTTGGGGGAGGTCGGGCACGTAGGTAGTGAGTGAGTTGGTTGGCACGCCAAGGACCCAAAGGTGCCGGTTCGGAACGTGCCAAGAGATCAGTCAGGTTCGCCCAGGCCGAATTGACTATGAATTCGGAGGCCACACCCTTCCCGGCTTTACGCCAGGTTCGAAACACTGGGTCCACCAGACCAGGTGGGAAGTCAGGGTGTCCCAGAATGGGCATCATGGGCGAGAGGAAGGGGAGAAAACGAGAGCGGATCATAGCTTCATTACAGGCCAATATTAACGGGCCAATAGAGGGATTGGAGCCTGAGATCATTTAGGTAGCGCCTCGGAAGCCAGGGGATGCATCCCAGGGGGGTATCGGTGGAGGATTGCTCTATATCCACCCACTGCTTGAGGTCACCATGAGGCATCCAGTCAATTGCTCTAACTAGCGTTTCCGCCAAGTAATAACTTTGTATATCCGGAAGGGCCACCCCGCCTTGTGCTTTGGTCCTACATAGCAAAGTACTTTTCAATCTGGCAGGTTTGGAGCCCCACACAAATTTGATCTGCACTGAAGACAAGGCCCTAAAGAAGGCCTTTGGTATTTTTACGGGTATGCATTGGAAAGAGTAGAGGAGCTTGGGTAAAAGTGTCATTTTGAATAAAGAACACCTGCCAAACCAGGTGAACCCCTTTTTGCATTCTGACTTCTCTACACAGGTGTAATGGGTAAATTTACCAGTTTTCATTCCCTATTTTATATCTTACGTCATGGTGCTTGTTGAAGTAAAAAGTGATCTTTTATCAACAGCAGATTGTGCTAGGTGGGCGGGGTTTCAGGGCAGTGCCACTTAGCCCTGCCCACAGTGTCACAATTGGCCCAGCCCCTCCTTGATGTCATAGGCACATAGGCCCTGCCCCCTCACTGACCATTGTAACAGGCTGGCCTAAAGGTCAAGGCCCCACCCCCTCTAGGTCGGCCCATACCAATGGGCGTTGAGGGGCAGGGCCTATATGCCGATGTCATGGAGGGGCGGGGCTAAGTGGCGCCCCACTCACTTAGCACAATCTGCTGTTCATAAAAGATGACTTTTTACTTGAACAAGCACCATGATGTATAATATAAAATAGGGTATCAAAACTGCTAAATTTACCCATTACACCTGTGTAGAGAAGTCAGGATGCTAAAAGGGGGTGACAGTATTTATGGTACGTCTTATGCAATTTTGCATTCAAGTGTAACATTTTGTAAAAACGCTTAATATGTTTGTACTGCGAGACCCTGAGAAGCATAATTCAATAATAGTGTACAGTGTTCAGGCAAGCAGCCCTGGGCCTGGCAATGATCAGAAGCTTCTCAGTGGGTGATATGACGTGTGGCTGCATATGCACACTGCCTTTCGTTCATATAGGGGAACAATTTTACAGTGTTTTGGGGATCAGGAGATATCCCAGTGCTTAGACCCTCATAAATCTGCTGTGGATAGCGAACTTTCTGAATGGAGAATGTCCCTATAACATCTATGGTTTGCAAATAGTCAAAGGGGGAGATTTATCAAACATGGTGTAAAGTGAAACTGGCTCAGTTGCCCCTAGCAACCAGTCAGATTCCACCTTTCATTTTCCAAACAGTCTGTGAGGAATGAAAGGTGGAATCTGACTGGTTGCTAGGGGCAACTGAGCCAGTTTCACTTTACACCATGTTTGATAAATCTCCCCCATAGTCCTGAACAACACTTCCGTCAGAATGGGTTATGTGCTGCAAATAATTGGGATCCTCACTGTCCATGTAAATGTTGAATAAACAAGCCCCTTTAAATCTTTTATCCTGGTATACCCCTCCTTTACACACACACAACCAGGATGTCAAACTTCATGTTACACCAAGAGCTTGGTATCAAAGCTGAGATTCAGGACCTTTATTTAACGTCTAAATGTACGCACTAGCATTATATTAAACTTGTGCTGAATTATATACACATTTGTCATTTAATGGTCTAGGCCCCATTCACACTACGTTTTGCTGATACATAGGAGGCATATTGGCTGAAAGGTATGCCCACGTATACTGTAGTGGGCCCATTGAGACATTGGGAAATGGATTAGATATAGTCACTGGTAGACCTTTAGGTCAATATAACCCAATGGGACACAGCAGTATATATCATGCATACCTTTTTGCCAATATGTTGACACAAAAAGACATACACTACTACACAGGCACAATTCACATCATGCCTGAACAGCCAAGGCCAAAGCTTTAGCTGTCCAGGCATGATAGGAATTAGAGATGAGAGAATTGTCAGTACAGACAAAGCGAATCGCTTTGTTAGCTTGGCAATCTGCTTATCAACCAGCTGCCTTTGAAGTCTGTGCTTCTCTGCCCCGTGCACCTGGAAAAGCTGGATCCAGTCCTGGGAGAAGTTTCCATGGGTCTCCTTGACTTAACAGCTATCTGACAGTATTAGCAGTTTGGAATTTGTAACAGATTCACATTCACAATGCAGTAGGCCACACTTTTGATTCTCTCTAAAGATATAGGTGAGGGAAATGGCCTGAATATAGTCAAAAAGGGAGAAAATGTGCCATGGGCCAGTGAACCACAGAGTGCATTGGCATAGATTTTTGACTGGATTCCAACAAATTTAATTGAATTAAATATGGTTCCTGAAAACAGTCACAGTATCCCTGTGATAAGTGCCTGCCAGAGAGTTCCTACCTTAGGGTATGTTCACACTGAGGGATCGGCACATAATTCCCACGCATTTCAGACATAAAATATTAAGATAGCAATGCCCCATTGGGTTCAATGGGATTTCCGCTCTGTTGTTCATACGGTGGAATTTGCGCTCAGAATTTTCTGCCACGGATCCACTTTTCACCTCAAGAATTGACATGTCTATTCTTTGGGTAGATTCCGCTAGAAAAATCCCATAGAAGTCATTGAGGCTATAAATTTCTGCTCGAATCCCGACAGAACTGAATAGGCAAAGAATTTCAAACAGAAAACCTTCCTCTTCAATTCTTTGCAAATTCTTCACCTATTACTCAGTGTGAACATACCCTAACACCTTGTCATTACAGCGCAGCGCATATGTGTACAGTTCCCCCCCTTCCAGCATCTAATTACAGATGTTGCCTGGGTGGGGGGAGAACTCTGTTACAGGCATTCTACATCCGTGTTCCGTGCAGGACACGGAACGTGTGAATGCAGCCTAAGGCTGGGTTCACACTACGTATATGTCAGACAGTATTGTGGTCCTCATATTGCAATCAAAACCAGGAGTGGATTGAAAACACAGAAAGGATCTGTTCACACAATGTTGAAATTGAGTGGATGGCCGCCATATAACAGTAAATAACGGCCATTATTTCAATATAACAGCCGTTGTTTTAAAATAACAGCAAATATTTGCCATTAACCCCTTAGTGACCGCCATGCTGCCTTTTCACGGCGGCCACTAATGGGCTTTATTCCAATGCGTACGCCTTTTAACGGCGTACGCATCGGAACGAATAGCCACCGGCGGCTGCTGCAGAGCGGGTGATCAGCGGTGGATTCCGCTCCGGGCAGTTTAACAGGTTAAAAGCCGCTGTCAAACCATGACAGCGGCATCTAACGGGTCTCGGTGGATCCCGGACGGCGCCGTGGGTCACTTACGTGATCGCGATGTCCCGCGGCGCCGTCCGGTCCTCCGATGTCTCCATGGTGATCCCGGGGTCCTAATGAAGGTCCCCGGGGTCACCATGGAGATGCTTCATGCTGACAGGGGTGGCTGTGGCTATTGCCTGTCAGCATGAGGCATGATACAATACATTGCAGTACATCAGGTACTGCAATGTATTGTATCAGTGATCTAAGTATTTTACACTAGTGTACAGTAATGTACACTAGTGTAAAAGTAAAAAAAAGTGAAAAAAAAGTGCACCAAACACAACACAGCCCCCCCCGCCCCCCCAATAATAAAGATGCATTACATTCCCTATACCCAATAAATTGTGACATAAAAGTGTTCAAAAACACAAATCCTATACATATTTGGTATCGTTACGTCCGTAACGACCCAATCTATAAAACTGTATCAATAATTATATCGCACGACACACGCTGTAGAAAAATATATAAAAAAAACAGTACCAGAATACCTGTATTTTATCAATCCACTTTAGAAAATACGTCATAAAAGAGATCAAAAAGTCATATACATATAAAACTTGGTATCGTTAGAAACTACAGATCTTCCCGCAAAAAAATAAGCCCCAAACCAGCTCTGTCGCGCAAAAGATGAGAACGCTATGGATCTTGCAATGCGGCGACAGTTTTTGTGGGTTTTTGCTAGGAAGATAGTTTCTATTGCGCCAAAGTGATAATAGTTAAAAAATCGCCGTAACCGTAGTGACCCAGAGAATACATGTATTATGTTATTAGTGACTGCCGATACGGATTTTTACGGCGATCACTAATGGGCTCTATTCTGCTGCCATCAGCTCTTTATGGCGATGGCGCAGAATAGTGCAGCAGCGCCGGTAACGCCCGCAGCCCCCTCCTCTCAGCTACCGGAGGTAGCTGAGGGGTTGGGGCAGAGTGTGGGGTCAGTCCCGGCAAGTCCCCTCACCGGCGATCGCCGTTATTTTCAGTATAACGGCGGCCACCGGTAACAGACATTGCCAGCGCAGCTGAACGCTTTCATCTCTTCTCACCGTGAATCCACAGTGAGAGGAGATGAGAACATGTCCCCCCCTGTCCCCAGAATTAACCCTAGTGACCTGGTCACTGACCCTCCCCTCCCAGGGCGGCCAACTGATCCAAGATGGCCGCCGCCATTGTGATGGATTCCTAAAAATGATCAAAGCTTCATTCTCTCCACCACTGGAGGTGGCGGGGAGCATGGGGCAATGATCGGTGACCACCCGGTGTGGTCCCAGTACAAGTGATCAGCGGTATATACTATATACCACTGATCGCTTGTTCCAAATGGTGCCGGCACTTTTTTACGCCTGTCACCAAAGTCAAGTGCCCTGGATTACCCGTAAACACCCTGGATTACTTGTAACCACCCCAGATTACCTATAACCACCCCAGATTGCCTGTAACCACCCTAGATTGCCTGTAATCTCCCCAGATTGTCCGTAATCTCCCCAAATTGCCCGTATCCACCCCAGATTGCCCGTATCCACCCCAGATAGCCCATAACCATCCCAGACAGCCCATGACCATCCCAGACAGCCCATGACCACCCCAGATTGCCCGTCACCACCCCAGATTGCCCGTCACCACCCCAGATTGCCGTCACTTCCCCAGATTGCCTGTCACTACCCCAGATTGCCTGTAATCTCCCCAGATTGCCCGTATCCCCCCCAGATAGCCCATAACCATTCCAGACAGCCCGTAACCACCACAGACTTCCTGTAACTACCCCAAATTGCCTGTAACCACCCCAGATTGCTCGCAACCACCCCAGATTGTCCGTCACCACCCCAGATTGCCCGTCACCACCCCAGATTGCCCGTTGCAACCCCAGATAGTCAGTGAACACCACCAGATTGCCCGTCACCACCCCAGATAGCCAGTAAACACCCCCAGATTGCCCATCAGCACCCCAGATAGCCAGTAACCACCCCTAGATAGCCAGTAAACACCCCAAGATTGCCCATAACCACCCCATTCAGCCAGTAAACACCCCCAGATTGACCGTAACCACCCCAGATTGACCGTAACCACCCCAGATTAGCACAGACTGCTCGTAACCACCCCAGATTGCCCATAACCCCACCAGATTGCCTGTTGACACCTCATATAGCCAGTAAACACCCCAAGATTGTCCATTACCACCCCAGATAACCAGTAAACACCCACATATTGCCTGTAACTAAAATGACACTCCTTCTCTTCTGAGCCCTGCTGTGTGCCCATACAGTGGTTTATGCCCACATATGGGGTACCATTGTACTCAGGAGAACCTCCGTTAAAAATTTTGGGGTGCTTTTTCTCCCCTGTTCCTAGTGAAATTGAGAAATTTCAAACTAAACAAGCTAAAATTATTATGTTAATTTGTTTTCCCTTAGTACAATTGGCATCACAACGATAGGGGTATTTTCGCCCCTGCGAGCCCCTGGGACGAAGGAATTTTTAATGAAAACAATAGCAAAGCTTTATTAACCCCTCCTACAGGAAGTATAAATAAGCCCTTCCCCATAATCACATCAGTCATTTACAAGAAAACATAACAGGGAGGGAGACTTGTGATGCCAATGGTACTAAGGGAAAACAAATTAACATAATAATTTTAGCTTCCCTTTCGTCCCATTGGCATCACAACGATAGGGGAACTAGCAAGTACTATCCCCAGAGGGTGGGTTTTCCGTCATAGCTGCAGTAAGAACTGACCTAGCAAAGGCCGTTCTAGCAGCAAAGTTAGAGTCTAGTCTGTAGTGTTTCACAAACGTAGATAGGGATGACCAAGACGCAGCCTGACAAATGTTCTCCAGGGACACCAAGGATCGTTCTGCCCAACTAGAAGCAACAGCTCTAGTGGAATGTGCCCTGGTAAAGGAGGGAGGCGATTTCCCAGCGGAAGAATAACACAATTCGATGGCTTCACATATCCATATAGAAGATGGTGCGTACGATATTCATATCCATCCGGCAAGGGATTTTCACAGTCCACACAAGCTAGATGTTTACGCTTGGATGTCCTCTTTCCTGATGGGCTAGTCTCCATAGTCGACATCTAAATATAAATTATGCCATAATAGGAAAATATTTTAATATAAATAACAGGCCTAGCCTGAAAAAACTGTAAGAGTGTCATATTCAATAAGGCCACTAGATGGCAGCAGAGTACTACTTACAATCAATTGTATAGGCAGAAAGACCGATGACAACGCAGGCTTGAGAAGGCAATGTCTGAGGACAAAAACCACCTCTCTAGGATCGTAGGTAGGACAAGAAGTCAGACCCAGTCCTACCTGGTGAATGCTCACCTTTTAACTGACTCAGGAATCAGCTTACCGGCTCCGCGTGCACTTCCGGCCCCCAATGATGACGTCACGACGTGACGCAGGCGCATGCGCAGACACAGCGCACCGCTACAGCTCCGAACCAAGATGGCGGTCGCGCTTCAGGATACCAAAAATGACCCGGTATCCTCCACCTGCAAGCCACAGATGTTCCGCCGAACCTGTATAGAAGAAAAGAACGGGCACAGAAGGTCCCGGTCCTTCTAAAATACCAAAGGTATCATTAACCCACAAGCATATCAATAGGAGGGAGCAAGGTCCCTAGGGGCTATACTTAGGCGAAGAAAAAAAGACTGATGTGATTATGGGGAAGGGCTTATTTATACTTCCTGTAGGAGGGGTTAATAAAGCTTAAAAATTCCTTCGTCCCAGGGGCTCGCAGGGGCGAAAATACCCCTATCGTTGTGATGCCAATGGGACGAAATGGAAACATGTTATTGGAAAAATTCAATATTTTTTCATTTTTACGGTCTAGTTTTGAATACTTTCCTCCAATACCAGTGTGGTCAAAATGCTCACCACACCCCAAGATAATTTCCTTGAGGGGTGTACTTTCCAAAATGGGGTGACTTTTGGGGGGGAGGGTCTATTCTGTAGACATTACAGGGGCACTGCAAACGCACCTGGCTCTCAGAAACTTCTTCAGAAAGATCATGCACTGAAAATGCTAATTGGAGCTCCTTCCCTTCTGAGCCCGGCTGTGTGCCCACACAGTGGTTTATGCCCACATATGGGGTACCGTTCTACTCAGGAGAACCTGCGTTACATATATTGGTGTGAGTTTTCTCCCCTGTTCCTCGTGAAATTGAGAAATTTCAAACTAAACAAACATGTTATTGGAAAAATTCTATTTTTTCATTTTTACTGTCTTCTTTTGAATACTTTCCTCTAATACCTGTGGGGTCAAAATGGTCACCACACCCCAAGATGTATTCTTTGAGGGATGCACTTTCCAAAATGGGGTGACTTTTGGGGGGTTCTATTCTGCTGACACTACAGGGGCTCTGCAAACGCACCTGGCGCTCAGAAACTTCTTCAGCAAAATCTGAACTGGAAATGCTGATAGGCGCTCCTTCCCTTCTGAGCCCCGCTGTGTGCCCATACAGTGGTTTACGCCCACATATGGGGTACCATTGTACTCAGGACAACCTGTGTTACAAAATTTGGGGTACATTTTCTCTCATGTTTATTATGAAAATGAGATACTTTAATCTTAACAAATATATTATTGGAAAATTTCTATTTTCCATTTTTTTCCGGCCTAATTGTGAATACTTTCCTCCAGCCCCAGTAGGGTTAAAATGCTCATTATACCCCTAGATTAATTCTTTAAGGTGTCTAGTTTCCAAAATGGGGTCACTTATGGGGGTTTCCAGTATACAAGCCTCCTAAATCAACTTAAAAAAAGAACTGTTCCCTAAAAAAATCAGTTTTGGAAATTTCATGAAAATTTGATAATTTGGTGATACATTTCTAAGCCCCGTAACACCCTAAAAAAGTGAAATATGTTTACGAAATGAAGCCAAAATAAAGAGGACATATTGATAATGTGACTTACTAACTAATTTTTGTCATGTGACTTTCTTTTTTTAGAAGCAAAGAATTTCAAAGTTCGTAAAGTGCAAAATTTTCTAATTTTTCATAATATTTTGATGTTTTTCACAAAAAACACACAAGACAGTGACCAAATTTTGCCACTAACATAAAGTACCATATGTTACGAAAAAACAATCTCAGAATCGCTAGCATACGTTAAAGCATCACTGAGCTATAAGCGCATAAAGTGAGACAGGTCAGATTTTGAAAAATGAGCCTGGTCATTAAGGCCCACTCAATTTCACCATTGTGTGAACAGATCCTTTCTGTGTTTTTAATCCACTCCTGGTTTTGGTTGCAATATGAGGACCACAATACTGACTGAAATATACGTAGTGTGAACCCAGCCTTAGGGTGCATGCACACTGCGAAATGTCGACGCATAACGCGTTGCGGTGCAAGCTGTGGAATTCGCAATGGGTTATCCGTCGCCATTTCGCAGTGGGCATGCACCCTGAGGGTGGGTTCAGACTAGGGAATTCGCGCGGATAAAATACGGCCTCTCCGCCCGTGCCATTCACACCATTCTATGCACAGGAGGTTCTGCATTCCGCCGAAAGAATTTACAGGTCAATTCTTTCGGCGGATAGCGGAATCAGCCGGCCCATAAAATGGTGTCTATGGAGCCGGCGGAAAGGCGTGCGTTCTAGCGACGGAATTCAGCGGAATTTATCTGCAAGAATTTCCGTAGTTTGAACCAACACTAATGGTGTGTTTACACGAAACGATAATTGGCCCGATCGTACGATTAACGATGTCGGAGTAACGATTTTTTTTTCATAACGATCAGCGTTTAAACGGTACGATATATCGTACGGAAAATTCGTTTTGTGATCGCTTAAGCCTATCTCACACATTGGTTAAATGTGTTCACACTGTTCACACGGAACGATCTGCGATTTTTTGCGAACGACGATTTGATAACATGTTGAAAGATCAAAATGAACGATTTCTTGTTCGTCGTTTGATCGTTCGCTGCGTTTACATGTACGATTATCGTTCGGATTCGATCGTTATCGCGCAATTTTGCACGATAATCGTTACGTGTAAACGCACCTTAAGGTTATAAGGCCATGTTCCCACCCAGTATTTTTGCTCAAAAACCCAGAAAGGCTATGTGCACACACTGTTGAAACTGAGTGGATGGCCGCATTTATTGGTAAATAATTACCGTTATTTTTAAATAAAAGTTCTGTACACTGAAAATTGAGTCATGGCTCTTAGAAGGCAAGAAGGAAAAAATGTAAATGCAAAAAATTTAAAATTGTCTCTGCCCACAAGGCTAAAATAGGCTGTGACATTAAGGGGTTAAACAGCACAGAACTGTCTGGACCAGGTCAAAGCAGGTGCTTCTATTTGTACTAGATGTGAACATACTCTGATGAGATTACACAGGTGTGCAAGTGCTTAATTCTGTGGATTGACTGAGTGATCAGCTGATATTCTGCATAAAAGGTCAGAGGGCAGCATTTTCCCAGGTAGTGACTGGTTGGAGCAGTGTCTGTGGTGGAAGGATTGCTGGGAGAGGTATGTGGGGTTGGCTTAGGTAAGGTAGATGATTGCTTTCACATGACAAGGTTAGTAGCCTAAACCAGCACCTACACAGCCTGCTTGGAAGTATTGGCTGAAGTATTACAATGTGAATGGGGCCTATTTAGCATAGTGTTGGAAGTTGTGTGTAAGGTGCTATATTCTAATATACAGTCTATTTTCTGTAGCTGCGTGCTTGTTGGAAGCTGTTGTATGAACATGGTGCTGCTTGCTTAATGTGTGTGAGATTATATATATATATATATATATATATATATATATATATATATATATATATATATATATATATATATATATATATATATATCTCTCCACCATCTTTGGGGATGCCACACATAATACAATGGGCAGTATACTGGCTTTATGAAGAAGGTAGTATAGTACTATATAGTCCAAGAGTATGCCTTGTTTAGTGAGGGCAGTGACCGGAGCATTGTTCCTCAGTCATATCAAACATGTATGTAGGTGATGTGGTTGTTGTCATGTGATTTGTGGTTATGTCCCTAGGACAGATCTCTGCATTATATGCTATATATCCAGGGTATTCTCCCTAAACTGCAGAAATGTGTTATTGCTTTCTACAGGACATTGCTGTAAGAACTGAACAAGAATATGGAAGCCACCATGTGGTTTGGAAAAGAAAATGGTGACCTTAGCCACCTTCCTTTCAAGACTAATCAAGGCCTTTGTAAGTTCATATTGGGGACACTAATCTATGGAGATTGGGGGCTGCCCCCCATCATTAGTCTATTGTGGCACATATGGGTTAAATACCCCTGTGTTGGCAAATAACCTGTGCTAATCTAAAGGCTTTGTGGTCATACCCATCAGGCCAACTCCATATACAGCTAGTATTCCTGACATGCGTGTCTTGGGTCACTATGGACTATTGGTAGCCAATAGTGTTTGTTGATCTCTGCTGTTGAACCCTTCTGTGATGTGAGCACAATAAGACAGGTTTTTTCCGTCCATACTTTCTTGCAGCTTCTGTTTCTAAAGGGTCTTTGCAAGTGCATAAAGTGAAGAACTTCACACTGGATAAACCTCAAGCACTTAGGAAGGCGCTGGGAAATGTTAACCAACAAGTGCAACCCAACAAGTCTGCATCCACACAGGTGAGCTGGGCTGCTGTAGTGCGGGAGGTGTATGCACTGGTGCCCAATGTGAACAGTGTGCTGGTCATCATCTACTGTCTTATCTTGCAGTGTGTGACTGATAGACAGGAGGGAGTGTAACCTTACACACAACTGTGCTGCCTCCATAGTAATGCACTGTGCTCATGCAAGGTGTGAAGTGTTAAAACTTATCCCCTATCCAGGGGAGTGAGATTTAATTGGAGGCCTTCCTAACCATTAAGATAGTCATACAGTTGCTATAGAAGAATAGTTATGCCACATCAGGGACACTACTACTACTAGATAGTGACTGAATAGAGACCCTATAGAAACACTCTTAAGAGTTCCTAGAGTGATTTGCTGGATCAGGCAATTCAGCAGATCATTGCTTCCTGTAATAGATTGCAAAAAACAGCTTTGTAATAGCCATGCATGGTTGAGAAATGTGTTAAGAAAATGTTATGCCTGCCTGTCCACGCTCCCCAGTGCTTCTGAAGCAGTCTGTGCAGTGACAGGCTGCTATGTCTTGGCCAGTATTTTTTCACTTCAGAGGTGGCTTTAGACATGCCAGCTGTGGAGAGATGGTAGGAGGGCACTGGGGGTGTGGAGAGGTAAGTAAACTGTAAACTTTAAAGTCTTTAAAGTGCTGCACGATCATCAAGCCGTGTAATGGGCTTGGTAAGTGAGCACTGATCTAGCAGGTCAGTGCTCACTTACATTAAACACCAGTTCACACTGAGTAAGTGGTGGGAATCCCATCTGTTTCAGTATGACTGTTTTCTCTATGGGAGGGACAAGCCTGCTGCTTTTGCTGTGTGAACTGGCCCTTAATGTCAGGCCTTCTAATACAGCACTAAGGGTAGGTAAGCTAGTATAATGCTCTTCAAACTTCTTTCCTCACTTGCAGGTGGCCAGAAAGGTCAAGTTGGTAAAGCAGAAGTTTGAGAAGTATCCTGAAATTGACACCTTCATCCCATATAACCCTCTAGGTACAGTTTTGTGTATAGAGGGTTTTAAAAACCTAGTTGTCTTGTTGGGCTCCACATCATAAACACATGTCTAACAGTCTATGACTTTCATCAGATTTTGAGACCTTAGATGTTCCTGAAGAACATAAGCTTAGTGATCGCTGTCTTGCTGGTGTTCCACTCCTTGTATTAAGGGATGATGCAATGAAATTTGAAGCACTTACCAGTCCTGTTCTTTCCCCAATGGATAATGCACCGATAGACTATGGTAAGTACTTGGGGTCTAGATGTTTCAGGATATGTACTATAGTGGAGTCTAAGCGGGCTGTTGTGCTTCAACTAGTTTCCCAGACTAATACACTGCATAATTCTAATACACTTGTGTCTTTGTTTTCAGATTGCTTTGAAACCTCCAGCCCTCTGATTGAAGAAATTATTGACTTGCCGCTTCTGTGTGACTTTTAAATATTCTGTAAATGTTTCTTATTTAAATAAAGATTCTTTTAATTTAACTAGGCTCTTTACTAGTAAATCTTGACTGTGACCAGTGAAAGTGTTCAATTGGGCAAAACTTCTGCTTAGATTTGATCTGTTTCACAGGCCGCAGGCGGCGGAATCTGCCTGAGCATAGAATGGATGCTGCCAACTCTGAAAAGAACTGTCCAAAGCCGTAGCAAATCCCCATAGAAAATCCCTCCTGCACTGGACAGCTCCTGTCACGGACAGAGGTGGCAGCAGAGAGCACTGTCAGACTGATGAGAACATTTCCTGCAGGACATACAGCAGCTGATAGGTATTTGAAGGCTGGAAATTTTTAAATAGAAGTAAAATGCAAATCTTAACTTTCTGACACCAGCTGATTTGAAAGAGAACCCCTTTAATTCTACAAAATTCACATTCTTCCTTTTCAAAGTTTTTTTTTTTTTTTCTGAAATTTTTTTGCCAATTCAAATTTTTATCGTAAAATATTGGTGTCATGTGATTCCAGGTTTTTCGTTGCAGCAATGGTGAAAGTCAAGTCTGTATAGAAATTAGTTATTCCCCCCCCCCCCCCCCCCCCATAGAAGACTGTGGCAAAACATCAAACACCTAGCCTGCTACGATTTCACAAAAAACACCATCAGCTAACATCTAATTTAGACTTGATGGTGGGGGGCAGCTAGCTAAGGCACCCTTGGATGTGTGGGTGGGATATTTTGCCTTGCCCCTGATGCTGCCCACACACAATATCCACTGGGTTATGTATATATGATGTATATTTTTGGTGGTGTCCATAAAACTATGATTGGTGCGACTCCTGTCACTAGAAAAACCCAAAAGTCAAACTTTGCAGATGTAGGTATAAACCTTGTGATGAATGTTTTTTTTTTTTTTTTTCTTCAAGTTTTGAGTGTCCCTTTAGTCCAGGGATACTTACATACATGCAGGAGTTCTACTATCCACTGCTCCATCCTACTTGTGCTCATTGTGCAGGTGATCTGTGTAGCAGGAAGATGTCCAGCTTTATCCATGACTGCAATATGTGATGGATCCCCAACTCCCAAGCATAATAAGTTAAACCAAAGAATGCAAAATAAAGACACAACACATTGTAATCAGGTGTCAAAGGGGCCCAATTTTATTTAAAATTACATGACACCAGAAATGGCAGACCACCTGACTCACAAAGAATCACCCTCCAGCACTCAGGCGAGGAAAAAACCCCTGTGGGGGAAAACTTGAGGGAGCCATGGCTGGAGAGTTGCCCCTCCCCTGGGCTTAGGGGGTAATATCATACTATATATAATCAGGATGTGAGACAAATTCAGCTGCAATATCTGTCACCTTATTGATGGCTAGGCTCATGTATCTCTTCTCCCTCACAGATCTAGGTCCACTTCTCAAGATGAAGGGGTAGTCTAAAGCAGACCACACCTTTTCCCCTGCTAGAACCTCCAAATTATACCTAGGGGGCAATAAAGTGGTTAAGCTCAAGGTCCTCTGGCGCATCCAAGATGGCACTGATCAGGGCGCGGTGCATTGCTTTATGGAATCTTCTTTATGACATCAGTGCCTGTCATCACTGTGCATGGTTGCCATGGTTATTGCAGACAGATGCATCTGAAGCATTAACCCATTAATGACTGGCGATGTGCTTTTTTTTCAGAGATCACTAAACCCACTTGTAATCAAGCAAACAGCTTATGGTTAGGCCACACTAAGAACACAAATAATACGGTTGCCCATAGCAACCAATCACAGCTCAGCTTTCATTTCTCACATTACTCTGGTAAAATAAAAGCTGAACTGTGATTGGTTCCCATGCGTAACTTAGTCTAACTTGCCCATAGCAACCAATTAAAGCTCAGCTTTAATTTTAAAAGCGCTTGTTAAGATATGAAAGGTAAGGCGTGGCTTGGACATGGCAGAGTGTGGACGCATGTCACTGCAGCTCCGGCCCGATCCTCACAATACCTAGTGCTAATACCTAACCATCGGGGCTTCGGTATGCCCAAAGGGGGTAAGAAGGTTACCTGCACACCTCGGGCCACTCCACGAGACTTCATAGTCTGGTTTGTGCGGTCCATGCCGCCCTTCTCCCTGACCGAGTCTCCCGCGGGCAAGATGGCCGCCGCACCTACCACACGGCAGGCTACACAGAAGCAGGCCAGCGCCTTTCCGGACCTGAGCCAATCGGTCCCGGAGATCCTCCGCCCGGCGGCTACCCTGTCGCCCTCACCCACCACAGAGGGGACCCGCGATACCGCTGCATCCCTTGCTCCGGCTACGCTGCTTGCGGAGGTAAGGAGTCTCCTGCAGGCCCTGCCAACGAGGGCTGAACTTTCTGCCCAGCTCTCCCATATGGAGGAGCGTCATGCCTGAGATATGGCGGAAATAAAATCCTCGGTGGCAGCAGTCACGACCACGGTGTCTGCCCTAGAGTCCCGCCAGGGTACTATGGACCGTTCCCTCGCTTCCATACTCCCACGCCTGGACGCACAAGAGGCCACGATCAGAGACATGATCACACATATTGACGACCTTGAGAATAGAGGCCGACGCAATAATGTCAAGATACGGGGCTTACCGGAAGACGTGGGTCCAGATCGGCTTGTGAAGGAAGTCAGGATGATTTTCAACCGCTACCTCGGGGACCCAGACGACACCCATATCGAGCTGGACCGAACTCACTGGGTCGCAGGTCCCCGCTCGCAGGATCGGAACCATCCCAGGGATGTGTTGTGCCGCGTGCACTATTACCAGCAGAAGGAAGTGTTGATGCAGTGGGCATGGGAACTGGGTCCCATAGACTACACCGGGGTGGAATTTTCCCTTCTACCTGATCTTTCCAGGCGCACGCTTGCAATGCGGCGCCTGCTCCGTCCCCTGCTCTCTGCCATCAAGGACCAGGGGGCCTCCTACCGCTGGGGGTATCCCTTTCACCTTATCATACGACATTCCGGCACTACGTGCATTGTCCGGTCTCCGGAGGACCTGCCTGAGGCCCTATCGCTGCTTGGTCTGTCATCGCTCTCCGTCCCGGACTGGACTGCTCCTGTGCTTCCCTCTCCAGTCCTCGATCAAGCTACAGAAGACAGAGCGCCGTGATCAGCTCGGCGGTTCACCCAGTCTCCTCTGCGACGGGCTTCCCGCTCCCCCCGATGATTTATCGGCTCTCAGTGTGACCTGCATTGACTCCTGCCGAACTTGGACGCCCTCCGGTTGACCTCCGGGTGATGATGGACGCAGGGGGGTCTAGGAGCTCTGTTGGTGAGTTCAGAATGACTTTAGTTGAGTTAAGCGGGCTGCCTACTGGGGCCAGGGGGTGTTATGACTCTCCCATCCCGGTACCCTGGATATTGGAAGTGTGCCATCCCGCACCCCTTCTCTTCTCGTTTTCCTGTGCCGTTCCCATTTCCTCCCTTTCCCTCTCCCTCCCCCCCCCCCTCCACCTCTCCCCTTATTGTCTGGGCTGCTAGGCTTGTTGTGTCTTTTCTTCTCTCTTCTCGGGCCCTCTCCCCGCCCTTCCCCTTGTCTTCCCTTAGGTTATTGTCCTAGTCCCTTCCCTGGTGTGTGTGTTCGTGTCTGCTTGTCGCCCCTCCCTGAGAGATGTCGTCTGTTCTTTGTGTTTCCCTCAATGCACAAGGACTGAACGTTCCTGAGAAGCGTTCCTCCTTGCTGCGACTCCTGTGGGCCAAGCGGGCCTCTGTGGCCTTCCTACAGGAGACTCATTTTCGAGCTGATAGCCTGCAAAAACTCTCAGACCGTAACTTCCCTGAAGCGTATCACAGTTGTTCACCGGACTCCAAGACCAAAGGCGTCTCCATTTTGTTCTCCCGATTGGCCCCATGGGAGTTTATAGACCAGAGGGTAGACGAGGAGGGGCGTTACCTCTTTGTGAAGGGCAAAATGGCAGGTACATTGTGTACCTTCGGTACAGTGTACCTCCCTAACACCGGCCAGCCAGCCTTCCTAGATCGCTGCCTCTTGGAAGTGGAGGATTTCCTGGAGGGCCTGTTGGTTCTTGGGGGGGACCTCAATATGGCGTTAGACCCCACTTTGGACTCTTCGTCCGGGCATTCCTCTCTCCCCTTTTCTCTGCCGTGACAAGCAATCTCTTTATTCCTTCCAGTTGATGGATGTCTGGCGTATCCTGCATCCGCAGGACAAAGATTTCACTTTCTTCTCCCACCCTCACAATTACTACTCCCATATCGACTATCTCCCACTCACACCTGGACCAGGCGGTATCTGCCTCTATAGACCCGATTTCTTTCTCGGATCATGCCCTTATTTCCCTCTCTCTATCTTTTCCCCTACCGCAACCTAGATCTTGGCGCTGGCGCCTCACTGAGACCTTGCTGAGGGACCCAGGAGTTCTCTCCGAAGTGCGAGCTGAGCTAACTAACTATTTCTCCACCAATGTTACCACCGACTCGTCCCCATCAGTGATCTTGAAAGCTCACAAATGCTATATCAGAGGCACCTTCATTAAGCTTGCATCTTGGCTTAAGAAGGAACGCTCGGCAAAGATAAAATCATTGGTCTCCCTGATCTGGATAAACGTCATAAACGAACTCTCACCCCGTGTACGGGTGCGGAGCTGGCTGCCCTCCGTAGTAAGCTCCGGGAACTTACTTTTTGCTATGCCAGGGCCTCCCTGGCTCGGTGCCACCGTCATTATTTTGAGTTCGGCAACAAGCCAGGTAAGACCCGGCCCGCGCGCTTCGGGTCCAAAGGGCTCGTTCTTTTATACCTTCCATCTCCTCTCCATCGGGCTCCAAACTTTCCTTAACCTCGCATATAGCGGAAGCCTTCCGTACATACTATAGCCAACTGTACAGCCTCCAACCCTCGATGTCCTCGTTGGATGCTTTACGCTCAGCGATCTCCGACTACCTTTCTGGCTTTGGCAACCCCTCTTTACCGGAAGAGAGTGTGTCCCTACTAGAGGCACCCATCACATCCACGGAGTGGAACTGGGCCATCAAATCCTCCCCGTCGGGGAAGGCCCCTGGCCCTGATGGGCTCACGCTCCCTTATTATAAAGCCTTCTCCCCTTTGCTCCGTGACCACTTCTTAGAGGCCTATAACTCTCTTTCTGCTGACTCTCATCTCCCCCTCGACTCCCTGCGCGCTCACATTACGGTCATCCCCAAAGATGGAAAGGACCCTTCCCTTTGCCAGAACTACCGCCCTATTTCCCTCCTGAACCTCGACTTAAAACTCTTCTCCAAAATCCTAGCTTCCCGCCTCACACCACTTTTACAACCCATCATTCATTTAGACCAAGTGGGCTTTATGCCCACCCGGGAGGCTAGGGACAATACCAGTGGGCCATCAACCTTATACATTATGCCCACTCTGACTCCCTACCAACAATGCTCCTCTCTACCGACGCCGAGAAGGCCTTTGACAGAGTTGGCTGGCCCTTCCTGACCGCCACTCTCCAGCATCTTGGGCTGGGCCCTCGTATGCTGGCCTGGATTGGTTCTCTCTATTCACATCCTTCGGCTCAGGTCTCTGTCAACGGCCTTCTCTCGTCTTCCTTCTCCATACACAACGGTACCCGTCAGGGATGCCCACTCTCCCCCCTAATTTTCATACTGACACTGGAGCCCTTCCTACGCCACGTCAGGCAGAATATAAACATATCGGGGGTTCGTGTGGGCTCGGTCACTCATAAGGTAGCAGCCTACGCGGACGATCTTCTCTTCTTTCTCACCCACCCCACTGTCTCTCTTCCCAACTTGCTCTCTGAGCTCACCAGATTTCAAACCCTTTCCAACTATAAAATTAACCTACAGAAGTCCGAGGCGTTGAACCTTCCCCTCTCCCCCTCTCTGGCCTCCACTCTTGCTGACTCCTTCCCCTTTCGCTGGTCGAGTTCTTCTTTATCTTACCTAGGGGTTCAGCTTACCCCCTCCATCTCCGATCTATTCAGGGTTAATTTCCCGCCTATGTTAAAGAAGATTGAGGCAGACTTGTCTGGGTGGCACAGGGGCACCTTCACATGGTTCGGCCGTTGTTCCATCTTTAAGATGAATATCCTGCCTAGACTTTTGTATCTTTTCCAAGCCCTTCCGGTGACGGTTCCCCTGAGCTTCTTCAGACAACTCTCTTCTTTACTAACTAAATTTATTTGGGCCCACAAGCAGCCTTGAATAGCAAAATCGGTGCTGTATCGTCCAAAGACGCGTGGAGGGCTAGGCCTCCCCAATATCCTCCATTATTATGTAGCCAGTCATCTCGTTAGGGTGATAGACTGGCACCGACACGGCTCTTCTAAACTATGGGTCGGCCTTGAAATGTCACTTTCACCCCTTTCCTTGCTGGCGGCTCCCTGGCTCCCCACCTCCAGTAGAATGGTCGGGCCTCACCCTACAGTTGTCACAACTCTTAAGCTTTGCCAGAAGTATTTCTCCTCTGCCTCCCTAGCTCCTCACCCATCTCCCTTGTTCCCGGTCATAGGTACCCCCTCGTTTCCGTCTGGAATCTCCGACCCGGTCTTCCGTGACTGGTTCCAGGCAGGCTCTTTCCATGCACGTAGCTTTCTTCGGGGGACGGCCTGGGTGTCCCTCTCGGAGTTCCGTGATCTCCCTGATCCTTTCCCTTTAGGACTCTGGAGGGTCCTACCATTGCAACACTTCCTCCTTTCCCTGCCTGCTCCATCCTCTTTCTCTCGCACGCTCACACAATTCGAGATGTTCTGCCTTGGCACGGGCCCTCTCCGACACTCGCTCTCCCTTCTTTACGCCATGTTGGGATCCCCCCCGGAACAGCCGCCTCCTCCATTCCTCACTGCCTTGGAGCAAGACTTAAATGTCTCATTTACGGGTCCACAATTGGACCGAATATATACCTGTACTCACACTTTCTCCATCTCCTCCCGCTACAGGAGGCGGGCTACAAGATTCTCTCGAGATGGTACCGGGTTCCGGTCCGTCTTCATAGAATCTTTCCTGAAGTATCTCCCCTGTGCTGGAGGAACTGTGGTGTTGAAGGGACCCTCCTCCATACCTTTTGGAGTTGGCCCAAACTGGTCCCCTTTTGGAGAGAGGTTTGGCGTATTGCCTCTACCTTTACAGACTCTCCTCTACCTTTCTCTCCGTCGCTTTTCCTCCTGCACCTGTCGGACATCCCGCTAAGAGGCCACCGCCGCTCTCTCCTCCGCCACTTCCGCTGCAAGGGCCTGTATCCCTGCCCTTTGGAGGCAACCAGCCCCCCCCCCCCCTTCCATCTCTATGTGGTTGCGGAAGGTGGAAGACCTTAAGTACATGGAGAACCTTACCGCCCAATTACATGACCGGAATTCCTGGTTCTTTCAGACCTGGTACTATTGGGAACAGTTTGCTGAATCTGACGAATATAAGACTCTCATGTCTCAGTGAGGCGCTTCCCCCTTCTCCCACTTCCCCTGTGTGTTCTCTTCCTATGTTGGTTTGTGTGTAGGTTGTCACTGCCCTCTCCCTTCGTGTGTTCTTCAGTGTTGTAGTCTCCCGCCCTTGTCTTCTTCCCCCCCCCTTCCCTAGATGTTGCCGCTTTTTATTCTTTACTTTTCCTGAGCGTCAGCTCTTTTCTCTCTCTGCATGATGAGATGTGCCTCATTTCCATGGATGGCCTCCCCGTTGTGGGAGTTATTTTGAAAGCTGTTGTTTGCCCTCTTTCTTGTTTGTGCACCCAAAGGTGCTTTGTCCTTGTTTTGACGTATATACAACTAATGGTATACGTGTATCTCTTTAAAAAATTTCGAAAATGAATAAAATTTAGAATTAAAAAAAAAAAAGATATGAAAGGTGAGCTGTGATTGGTTGCTATGGGCGAATCAGACCGTGTTTTGTCTCTGGCAGGTTGATAAAGCTGTTCCATTGCTGTAAAGTTTATAATGATGATGACTGAAAATACATGACATCAAGCTTCCCCATAATGCTTTGCAGTCAGCCCCTCCTCCATATCTCCCAACATTTTGGAGGGACACTTGTGGTTCACAGACATTTCTATACACTACAATTCCCAGCATTTCCTTCATGTCACTCAGTTTAGAATCCACTGGTATACGGATATATACGGCCCATTTGTTAACATGAAGGAGACTGCTGACAATCTCATGTAATTGTAAGTGGAAAGGGCTGACAAAGGGTATTCTATATAAAGTTGTTGAAATTAATGGAGAAGGAGGGGATCCCTACCTGGTATCCTCTCCTGCTGATCTTAAGGGTGGGTTGGCGTTCAGCTTTACAGACCCCTTTAGTATTTCTGAGTGTTAGTCACATGGTCCAGGGCAGGGCCCGGAGCAGAGCTGGTAACTCACTACTAAAGGCTTCAGTAAGTAAATGAAACATGCTGCAGCGTACAGTATAGAGGAGGCTAGCGGCCACACCAGAAAACATACACATACACACACACACACACACACACAGTTTTAAGTAATATATACTGTATACATACCTCCCAACCGTCCCGAATTCCGCGGGACAGTCCCGTTTTCGGGGGTTCTGTCCCGCGGTCCCGGAACGCCCCCCCCGTGTCCCGCATTATATGTGGCCCCAGCAAAAAAACAATAAACCAGTAACTCACCTGTCCTCCGGTCCCAGCAGCTCCTCTCCCGGCAGAGCGCGCAATCCCGTCATCCTCCGGGGCGGGCAGCGGGGTACAGAGACACTGACTGTGCCGGAAGTGACCTGCAGCCTCCGTCATGAGTCACTTCCGGCACAGTCAGTGTCTGTATACCCCGCTGCCCACCCCGGAGGATGACGGGAGTGCGCGCTCTGCCGGGAGAGGAGCTGCTGGGACCGGCGGACAGGTGAGTTACTGGTTTATTGTTTTTTTCGCTGGGGCCACACTAATGGGGGGATTGGCTACTCTGTGGGCACTATATGGGGGCATTGGCTACTATGTGGGGCACTATATGGGGATTGGCTACTATGTGGGGCACTATATGGGGATTGGCTACTATGTGGGCACTATATTAGGGTTTGGATACTATGTGGGGAACTATATGGGGATTGGCTACTATGTGGGGCACTATATGGGGATTGGCTACTATGTGGAGCACTATATGGGGGATTGGATAATATGTGGGGCACTATATGGGGATTGGCTACTATGTGGGGCACTATATGGGGATTGGCTACTATGTGGGCACTATATTAGGGTTTGGATACTATGTGGGGAACTATATGGGGATTGGCTACTATGTGGGGCACTATATGGGGATTGGCTACTATGTGGGGCACTATATGGGGGATTGGATAATATGTGGGGCACTATATGGGGATTGGCTACTATGTGGGGCACTATATGGGGGGATTGGATAATATGTGGGGCACTATATGGGGATTGGCTACTATGTGGGGCACTATATGGGGGATTGGATACTATGTGAGGCACTATATGGGGGCATTGGCTACTATGTGGGGCACTATATGGGGGATTGGCTACTATGTGGGGCATATATGGGGGCATTGGCTACTATGTGGGGCACTATATGGGGGCATTGGATACTATGTGGGGCACTATGTGGGGGATTGGATACTATGTGGGGCACTATATGGGGGCATTGGCTACTATGTGGGGCACTATATGGGGGCATTGGATACTATGTGGGGCACTATGTGGGGGATTGGATACTATGTGGGGCACTATATGGGGGCATACTATGTGGGGCACTATATGGGGCATTGGATACTATGTGGGGCATTATATGGGGGCATTGGATACTATGTGGGGGATTGGATACTATGTGGGGCACTATATGGGGGATTGGATACTATGTGGGGCACTATAATGGGGGATTGGATACTATGTGGGGCACTATAATGGGGGATTGGATACTATGTGGGGCGCTATATGGGGGATTGGATACTATATATGGCATTTTTTGGGGGATTGGATACTGTATAGGGCACTATTCAGTAAGCAGCATGTGGTGACTGTAGGGGAGTGGCTATGGAGGGTTGCTATGGGGGCGTGGCTAAGGAGGCCCGCTATGGGGGCGTGGCTATGGGGACCGCGGCGCACATGTCCCTCTTTGCTCTTTGCTGGGGGGGGTCCGGGGGGATGCCGGCTATCACTTGGGGCGCCCGCCTGAGGTTTGCCTCAGGCGGCAGAAACCCTTGAATCGGCCCTGCCGCCGAGGTTCGGGTTCGGCTGAACAGCGGATTCCCGCTGTCTGCCTGCTCCGTGCTATGGCTGTATCCCAGTTTTCCAGGTGTTCCAGCGGTAATCATTGCGTAGGGTCAGGGTTCGGACCATCCTTAATATAGACGCATTTTACTTTATCCATATACTAAACAGCAATAGAAGCAATTTACACATGGTGTCACTTTCAGATAATCTTTATGGGACCTGTATGGTGCATTTACACAGACAGATTTATCTGACAGATCTTTGAAGACTAATGGTGCGTTTACACAGAGAGATTTATCTGACAGATTTCTGAAGCCAAAGCCAGGAACAGACTATAAACAGGGTGCAGGTCATAAAGGAAAGACTGAGATTCCCTGTCTTTTCAAGTCCATTCCTGACTTTGGCTTCCAAAATTGGTCAGATAAATCTGCCTGTGTAAACGCACCATTATGCTAAGTTTACACGGAGCGATAATTGGCCTGATCGCATGATTAACGATTTCGAAGTAAAGATTTTTTTTTTTTATAACGATCAGCGTTTAGACGGTACGATATATCGTCCGGAAAAATCGTTTTGCGATCGCACGCCTGCAGCCCGGCCCGCCCGCAGCCCGCCCCCCCCGCAGCCCGCTGCGCGGCCCCGATCGCTATCCCCGCCGCTCTGATCGCCACCTCCGCCGCCCCGATCGCCACCCCGCCACTCCAATCGCCTCCGCCGCCCCGGCCACGAGCATACGTTACTTGCTCCGGGTAGCAGGTCTTCAAATCCCCGACTCCCCTCTTCAGCGCATTTATTGGCTGAAGAGATGAGCCGGGAATTTCAAACGGCTCCTCTTCAGCCAATCAGTGCTCCTCTTCAGCACTGATTAGCTGAAGGGGAGCCGTTTGAAATTCCCGGCTCCCCTCTTCAGCCAATCAATGCACGGCAGCACTGATTGGCTGAAGAGGGGCCGTTTGAATTTCTCGGCTCCCCTCTTCAGCCAATCAGTGCTGCCGTGCCGTGGGTGGCGATCGGAGCGGCGGAAGGGATGGCAATCGGAGCGCTGGCGGTGGGGGTGGCGATCGGAGTGCTGGCGGCGGGGGTGGCGATCGGAGCGGCGTCGGCGGGGTGGCGATCGGAGCGGTGGCGGCAGGGGTGGCGATCGAGCCGGATGAGCGGAGGGCCGGGCTGCGGATGAGCAGGGGCTGGGCTACGAGCGGGGGGCCGGACTTTGGGCAGCGGGCCTTTCGCGCGACGACTGTTTACACCGAACGATCGGCGAATTTTTTGCGAACGACGATTTAAGAACAAGTTAAAAGATCAAAATGAACGATTTCTCGCTCGTCGTGCGATCGTTCGCTGCGTTTACACATACGATTATCGTTCGAATTTGATCGTTATCGTGCAAATTTGCACGATAATCGTTCCGTGTAAAGCCAGCATTAGTCAGGAACAGACTACAAACAGAAAACAGATCATAAAGGAAATCCATTCCTGGCTTTGGCTTCAAAAATAAATCTCTATGTAAACACACTATTAGTAAAGACTGCTTGGATAGTTGCTTTATTGTTCATGTGTTAGGCTTGATTCACATCATGTTTTACCAGTACATTGCTGATATACATCAAAACCTGTCAGTCTGTCTCCGGGAGTCCCGATTGCATTGCCTGACTGCCTCCGGGCAGTGAGGTCTTCACTTTTCTGATAGAGTCTGCAACAGGCAGGTACTATCAGAAGATCACAGATAACACTGATCCCTGCTCTGCTATGGTATAGCTATGAGCAGTGGATGCAACCTAATGCATGCATGTAAAGGTCACCTAGGAGGACTTAAAAGTTGTAAAATAAATAAATGTTTTTAAAAATATGCCAAAGCCCCTCCCCTAATAAAAGTCTAACTCACCCCTTCCCATTTTTTAAATAAAACACCTAAAAATATAAAAATTCATTAACATATTATATGTTGTAGCACACGTTATTCTCCAATCTATTAAGATAAAAATTTGTGAAAAAAAAGCAGTAAAAAGCCAGGATTGCAGATTTTTTTAATTGCCAAATTAATAAAAAGTGATCAATGTGTCCGATGTACACAAATACACATTTTAAATATACCTATTTACAAAAAAAATGTAACTGTTAATAAAGGATAGAGGGTTAATAGCAAAGAAATCCAGGTTGCAGTAAATCCCTGCACCACTAGATGTCACTGTATCCTACAAAGAACCACCCACTTACAAGATAGATACACAAAAAGAACACTATGGGCATAGTTCAAATACAATATTCAATTCCTTTATTCACATGATAAGTTTTAAAGCATGATACAATAAAATACAGTATACTACATAAAAAAGGTAAAAAAAAGACAAGTTACTAATATAATATCATATAAGACCATGCAGACAAACTATTGTAATCCAGGGTGCTAGGATTGCTGTATAGGGTACCTCACATTTACATCTTAGCTTTATCAGAGTATTTATTCCACTCAAAAAGGTATTAAAACCCCTCCGAAGGACCCATCAAGAATACTGTTAGCAAAGATTGCACTCACCCATGTTGCTGCATGAACTGGAGCTGTCCCAACATACGTTTCGCTTTATGCTGCTTCTTCAGGGAACTTTTTATGTAGTATACATCTATTTTATGGTATTATGTTTTTAAACTATTCATGTGAATAAAGGAATTGAATATTGTCTTTGAATTATGTCCATATTGTTCTTTTTGTGTATCTGTTAATAAAAATAGCAAAACTAGAAAATGTAAAGTAGAAAGCTATATAGAGTAAAGATACGATGTCCGTTTTACAGTAAAGTGCATTACCTAAACATGGAACCCCCCCCCCCCCCCCCGAACAATTTGAGGAATTGCATTTTGTATCCCAATTTCACCCCATAAATGATATTTTGGGGATTTCGTCATTCATTTTATAGTAGGGCCATTACATAGTATACCTTTTCCTGATAAAAACAAGCCCTTACATGGCTCTTTAGATGGAAAAATAAAAGAGTTATAGCTCTTAAGGCGAGGAGGAAAAAACGAAAATCCAAAAATTTAAATTGCCGCTGTCTTTAAGGAGTTAAATGTCTTTTTGTCTTAATGTTTTTTTATGGGATTGTTTAGGGACTATGGTCAATCAGTAAATTGAAGTTTTGGGCACATTTTTTATCTTCATTTGGTCATTAAAAGGGTTAGTTTTTAGACCGCATGTCCTTTAGTCTGGATTATCAGTACCTCTACCCACTTACTTCAGTCTGGATTATCAGTACCTGTTTTTCTGTCCTTTAGTCTTGATTATCTCTACCTATCCTTTAGTCTGGGCTTTCTGGCACAGGTAAACCGCAGTGAGAGCACTCTCGTGATAAAAATTATTGTAGGCAGCCCCATATACTTTAGATTAAAGTTGTATGGGGACCTCCCGTCGATTAGTCTAGATTATCTGTGCCTGGCCTCTAGTCCATTAGTCTGGATTATCTGAGCCTGGTCTCTAGTCCATTAGTCTGGATTATCTGAGCCTGGCCTCTAGTCCATTAGTCTGGATTATCTGTGCCTGGATGGGATTATCTGTGCCTGGCCTCCCGTCCATTAGTCTGGATTATCTGTGCCTGGCCTCCTGTCCATTAGTCTGGATTATCTGTGCCTGGCCTCCGGTCCATTAGTCTGGATTATCTGTGTCTCATTCTCACTTCCCTTTCATGACAATTTATGTTGCATTTTCTGATGTTCTTTTCACATTTGGTGCACTTGTGCACTATTTTTGTTTGCATTGCCTACACTTTGCTCTGTACTATGGCATGTATTGTCATGTATGGAGTTGATAACAGCTAGGCAATAGCTGAATAAGTATGTAACAAATAAAAGTGAGTCACCCCCTTTCCATATAAGGAGTCCTCAGCACCATTCTTAAAGGGACACTATCAGCAGGTTCTTCCTACAGAACCTGCTGATATGCCGCAGTAGCAAAGGATAACTACGTTTCTAAGCTCCCCTGCACTGTTTATTAAATTGGTAATTGCTCTTATGCAAATTACTTGCTTAAGAGCATTTGGGGCCTTGCTGGCAGGTGACCAGCACCGCCGAGCCCCGCCCAGCCCCTTCCTTCCCGCCCACTATACATATTCATATATGCATAGTGGGCTCTATGTACGGCGCCGGCGCCATATATACAGCCCACTATGCATGCATGTGGATGTGGATGGATACCTGGCCTTTGTTTAGCCCTTGTCATTACATTGACTTATAGGGCCACTTAATATGGTGGTTTTGGTGGTTTCCTTACAGGAGCCATGCCCTGGCTGGGTCCTTCCTGGAGGGAAATCTGGCTAGTCCTGTGTTTTGAGACTCTTCAATGAGGCTCCACGGCCTCTTCTTTTGCATATTCATGCTTTTTAGGGGGCAGTGCCCCTAGGATTTCACTGCATTGAGCGCAGTGGCGTAGCTACCATAGAGGCAGGGAAGGTGGTTGCTATAGGGCCCGTGGAGGGAGGGGGCCCGGGGATGCACCGGGAAGATAAGAGTCCCCTGTGTCCTTTTGCTTAACCCCTTATGTACTGCAGTGTCTAAGTGACCCAGTGTTGTCTTACATGCTGCAACACAACAAAGGGTTACTTTGCTAAAGACAATTAGCTCTCTGCCTTACTACTCTGATAACCTCTGACCTCTGTTCTCTGAGCTCCTGCAGAGGTCAGTGGTTATCAGTGCAGGAGAAGTGAAGAAGAGAGCTAATTGTAACCCCTTTTTTGTGTTGCATCATGTAAGAGAACACTGGTTCACTTACACATTGCAGTAAATAAGGGGTTAAGCAAAAGGCTGCACCTATGTATAGAACCATGAGGCTCCTAATAGGCTGTTATAGTTAAATACAGTGGATGGACTAAACAAGCAGACATTGACTTTCTGCCCTGCCAGTCAGTGTTGTGGCTGCACGCAGGATTCTGTCTCTGGCCACAAGAGAAACATGAATATGCAAAAGTGGCTATGTTTTTGTTGCTCTGGATACGCTTTTTAAAGTAACACTTCCATCTAGAAGGTGGAGGCAGCCTTTGTTGAGGCTGGAGGAGTTTTCCTATAAATCCAAATCTGTAATGAATTTGGAAGCAAACATGGGCACAGTAAGGCCCGTATACTTTTACGGCTGTATACAGCTTGGAGGCCTCTTGCTGTTCCTGAATAGGTTGCTTATTGATAAATGTAAAGAAATATTTCAATTATTCCATTATTTCAAGATGGAGTACAATCTTGTTGGAGTACAATCAGAAAGGTGTATGTCGTGTTGTCACATGCCTTTGGAAATGGGATGCTAAGACTTCTCACACGTCTCAGTGAAACATGACACACTGACCTACTTTCTGTGGCCTACTGAATTCTCCAGTCTGGCAGCTTGATCTGCTCCACTAGATTAGCTGAACCGTGTCATTGTCTGTGGGTGTGCCGCCTCCTGAAAACAACAGATTTCATTGGCAGCTTACATCAATATCAAGTACTATACTCCAGATTTGTTCCTTGTTTATTAAAATGAAAACAAAGATTGTTACTATATGCTTGATGAACTCTTTTTCTGTAGTTTATCTTACATTTACCAAGTGCTATAGAAAAAACAGGATTCTACCTTTAGTGAGTGCCAAAGCAGCAGTCATGTTCAGGTCTTTGAAATCATAACCAAAGATAGAAAAAAATATGCACATCCCAATGTAAAATTGTAATATACGTTATTGAAACAAACTGTATACAGAATGCAAAAGCGACCCGAGGAGGGACACAATATCACCCTTACCTCACTAGCCAAGGACATGCTTACATGCAATGTATTGCCTTCTCCAACGTCTTCCCCTCAATATCACATAATGAAGTCACAGAAGTGTGCACCACGCTATATGCACCTTATTTATAAATAACAAATCATAAATACATATATACCATAAATGCATAAAGTGACAAAGTGCAACAAGTACAAAGGTAAAGATATACACTTGGTTATAAGAGCACAAGAAAAAGAAGGTGCAATGAGCAACCTCACCAATGGATCATTAAAAACCCACTAAGTCCTACACTTGTTCTGTCCCTGCTCCAGCCGCAAGTGAATTGAGCATCAGGAGACTTGGGTCTATATACACTCAGGTCATCTGATGCAGCCGGCCAATCACTGCTATTCTTATAGCCAACATGGCTGTGGCATAGCAGGATGTGCCAGCCCCTTCACTGCATGTTTATTGGCTAATTAAAGCTGCCAAAAATGCGGTGAGGAGACTGTCATTTTTACTTGAGTGCCATGTGGTACTTGGTTGAGTATCTAGTACTTTCAAGTACCCCGATACTCAAGCGAATAGTGAGCTCGAACAAGCGTGTTCACTCATCTCTAGTTAGAACCTATTCCTGCACACCTAAGTCCTCTCCTTCCCCAGAGAGCTGGACGTTTTTGACCAGGGGAGTTAGAACATCCCCATCTCCTGTTTGCTAGGCTTCACGCAGAGCCTTAGGCTGCATTCACATGTCCCTACTGCTGGGGAAGCCCTTTAATAGACTGTTTCCCCGTCCGGCATGATGTATCAATATCATGCCAGTAGGGAAACTCTTTGAATCACAGCGGCTCTGTCACTACATGATATTGATACATCATGCCGGGCAGGGAAACAGTCCATTAATGGGCTTCCCCATCCGTAGGGCCCGTAATTTACGAAATGTGTGAAGCCTTAGGCCTAGTCAGTTTCTACTTCCCTGTAACATCTACTTCAGCAAAGTATGCTACCAAGTCACCCAACATTGTGTTAGAGTTGCTACTTTCTCCTAGGACAGATTTGGGTCGTACACACACAGGGATCATGGCATTGTAAGGTGTTTAGGTGTTTTAACCTAACACTGCCTTCAATTCACGCTGAGAGGACCATTCTAATTTCAAGCACCTGTGCGTCGACCTGTCAAATTGTTCCCCGCTCGCTGTCAGTGCTTGTAATAGGTTGGGGAGCTGCAGGAGGGGCTTTTAGGTCGTCTGAGGAGCCCACAGAAGATAGCGGCGGTCTGCTGCCTCCGCTTCTGTTACATGGACCGACGGCCAGCAGGCCGCTGTTATCGTTCAAAAATCTTGCAACATGTTGAAAAATAAGGATCAGTTTGTATGCAACCTCTGGGTGTCAGCAACTTAGTAGTCAACAACTTAACAAGTAAACTCTTCCTCTGTAAACTATCCCACATCTGTCTAGTCTAGTCTAAATGCACTTTATAGCAACATTTCTACTAGCAACACTAAGCTGCATACACTACAATGGAAAAATGGAATAGGCCGTTACCTTAGGGAAAATAAACTATGCAAATATGCATTCCGAAAGTAAGGTACTGTCTTGGACAAACCGGGACACATAGAATGGCTCATCTACTATTATCTCACATGGAAGCACATAATAATACTAGCTACAGTAATGTATCATTATGTAAAATTGTGTAATCTAAAGGCGTAATTATTCTGTTACACTGGCACGGGCGATAATTTGTTTGGTTATCCTGAACTGATCCCATATGTAAGTTTATAAACTACCATATTTATGGAATGCAAATTACAAAAGGGAAAAGGAGTCTTTGAAATAATTCCCTTCTCCTTTTCTCCAGATCAGAGTGCTTCAGAGATATATTGTAGCTAGCGTGAACGGCATGTAAGGCCATAACATTTTCCACAGTATCGGGGAAGAAGTTGATTTTCCAATTGTTGAATTTGAAATGTCTGCTTCGATGATACACAGTACATAAAACATGACAAGACTATATGGTGAGAAAATTCCAAGGTGGCTATATCACAATAGAACATTTTATGGGATTTCTTCCACAAAGACAAAACAATGTTAGCAAACTGACATTAGGAAACACATGATGGTGTCTCTCGGCAGTATTTTTTGCATATTTGTCTCCTAGGGAGCAATGTTCCTAGAATGACTGATGTTAAGAAACGCGTAATGGTGTCTCCGCTGTGTTATGGTTGATCTCCTTGAGGTCAAGCGTCAGTAGCAGATTATAATAGGTCCGTTTTGGGCGGTAGCTTGGGGCCCTGAGCTCCTGAGGGACCCATGGCCCTCCAAACAGACTTATACTTTCAGTGGTGTATTATCTCCATACTACAGTTCAGCCATGATTTGCATAAAAATTGATGCTTTTCACCGCAATTTTGCACAAATCAGGGCAAAACTGCAGCCAGGAGACAACGCAGTAACATTAGAGAATATATTGAAGGACCTTATCATGTGACAATGATGTCACCACAGGTCCTTTACACTGCACTATGGAGGAAAAAGACTTAAGTTAGTGCCGCCATATAGTGGGTTGAGGGGGCCCAAGTTGGAGAAAAGCCTGGGGCCCATGGTAAAGTTAATCCACCCCTGTCAAGCGTCATTACCCTGAAAGCAAAAACAGATATTCACAACTCAAACATGCTCGAGTTTGATTGTTCGGCATTTGATCCCCTGTGGCTAAACAAGTTGGACACAGCCCTAGGTTGCCCAGGAAAACATGGATACAGCCTTTGGCTGTGCTCATGTCTATTAGCAAACAATATTGTGGAGGATCATAGTGGCTTATGTTACAGTCGCGGCATGCCGAAGCCATGGCTATTCTCTCATCTCCCACTGCAGCCACATGTTACCTGGTCCTGCCCGCAGTCTTATGCTTCCACAGTCTCCTCCTCCTCCTGCTGTCTCCTAGGGCGCGCACACGCTGGCTCTGCTTAAAGTGACTGTACCACCAGGCCCAGGCTGAAGCACTGGATGAGGGCCGACCCACCTCCAGTGGGAAGAAACCCCAGCCCCTCCATGACGTGACTTCATTAGAATCAATGGAACCCTATCATAGAGGGGCTAGGGTTTCCTCCCACTAAGGGTGGGTTGGCCCGCATCCAGTGCTTCAGCCTGGGCCTGGTGGTACAGTCACTTTAAACTTAAGGGGCCCTGATTGGCTGCTGCGCAGCTGCCCTGTCCTATAAATGTATGCCCATCCCTAGTGTTCTTGTTGGAACTTCTGCATGCTTCCCATAGCGTGTGGTCCAGCTCTCCGTGATTCCTGCCATGTCCCTGCTGCCTGGGGTTCCATCCATCAGTCCTGCTGTCTTCCTGCCTGCCTACATGTCTCCAGCTGCACCTCGCCTGCCGTGGCTAGCAAGACAAGTCAGGGGTACCAACAGGGGGTCGCCTGCCACAGCAAGTCTTTCCCGCCTTGCGGTGGGTACTGGTGAAGACCAGCGCCCCCTTAGACTCTGCTCCCCAGTGCGGCTTATGCCATTGCTAGCGGTGGTACAGCGGATCCACGACTCCAGTCGTTACAGCTTATGTGGATAGGAGTTTGCTGGGTAATCTTTACTATAAGGTCAAGTTATCATTTACACATTTATGTTTCTGTTTCGTTTTTTTTATAAGCTTATAATCTTTATAATCTCAGACTGCTCTTCCGGAAAAGATGTCTAGTTGACTAAGCCACAGTATAAAAATAGATGTGACTATGAATCCTGAGACTCCCTGCTAAAGCTAAACCCGCCACATAGCGCATATGGAAATAGGTTATCTACAGATGACCCTTATAAATAAAACATATTGTTTTCAATCGAGAATGAAGTTGCTGAGAGTTCACACTGGTGACTGCAGCTCTTTCGCTGGAGCTTTGCCAGGTCTCCTCCTTCCCAAAGACCTGACTGACACAGTGACCTACTTTACAGAGAGAGAAACATTGAGGCAGGGGAGGGAGTGGGAAGGATAGACGTAGGAGCTCAGTAGTCATCAAGTCACAAACAGTCTGATCTCACAGTCTGCGGAGATATACTGCTATAGCCATAGTTCCTGCTGAAATACCTGGCAGGTAAGTCGCCTTCATTAAGCATTCTGTCGTGACTGTAATCTACGGATGTATATTGATTAACTGTCCTATGGATTCGTAAACAATGTCTGCAATAATCTCTCAAAACCTTAAGGAAGTAGACCAGGGCTTGTATTCCACAGGCTCTCTGTTTTCTTCTCCACCATTTTTGCATGCAGTGTTTATATTCTTCTGTTTTCCTCTTATTTATTCCGCCATGTGCACATTTATAGTACTATTAGAATACAAATTATTATAGATTTAGTCCATGCATTGAGTATTGTAGGACTCTGCGTTATATTGTATATCACAAGGTCTGTGAAAACTAGTAAAGCTGTGCACACAAGGAATGTACAATGCATATTCTAACACGCAGCAGACAGCATGTATTTGGGGTCACATATGACGCACATGGATTAAGAGCGGATACCCTTACAAGTATCTGGAGCATGGTGACTTCAGGTCAAGAGGACAAAAGGGATTTGTAAGACAGCTCTGGAGATGTAAACATGGTGCAAAGTGCGAAGCCCTCCATAGAGCCAAGCCCATGTGTTACTGCCCATGATCTGTGGTAACAACATAATACATTCTGCATAATTCTGTTTTATGTTTGAATAATCACGATAATTTATTATTGTCCAATTTTATCTCTCAGAATCCACCTTCGGGCTCTTACAGAAAGCGTTAGAACTTCTCTTACCGGTAAGAAGCTGTTCACATTTTTTTGCGATGTGTAACTTTGGGAATGTTAGTGATGAAGATTTTTTTTTTTTTTAACATTAGGATTAATTTATATCTTTATAAGTTTGTTGTCGACTGCATTTTACATGGATGTTGCTACGTCTGCTTCCTCGGTGTATTTGTATATATTTATTTATATTTGCTTATATTGCTTCGGTATCTTATGCAGCTCTGTATATTCCCAGCAGTTGTCTAATTTTCCTATCACTCATACATGCTAGGGCCAATTTCATAGAAAAAAAATTACGGCTATTAATTTGTTTATTAAAAAAAATCTCAAGTCTTTTAGTACTTATCAGTTACTGTATGTCCTGCAGGAAGTGGTGTATTTTTTTTCCAGTCTGACACAGTGCTCTCTGCTGCCACCTCTGTCCAAATCTCCATAGAAAACCTCTCCTGTTCTCCAGACTGGAAAGAATATACCACTTCCTGCAGGACATATAGCAGCTGATAAGTAATGTAAAATTTCAGATTTTTTAATAGAAGTAAATTACAAATCTCTGGATTTTTCTGACACCAGTTGATTTGATTTTTTTTTTTTTGTGAACAACCCCTTTAATACTAGATCAGTAGCTCTTGGCACTCCTGCTCATTGATCAGCTGTTTTCAGGGGTCAGTGTGCTTAGGAAAGCACTGTAGCATTGCTTACATCTGTTAATTTGTACCCATACTTTTTGTAGCGGCTGTGCTGGGTATTGCAGGGATACCATGGTAATTGGGTGTATGACGGATATAGGTAAACCATTGTCTGTTTTCAAGGTGGAATCCAGGGAATATAATTTTATTTCACTGTACTTCTATGTCAAATGGAGGAAATCTAACCGCTAAACCTGTATTTACTGGGTAGCTTGTGCCCCAAAGAGAACATTGTACAATGTGAAGCAAAGCTGCTTGTATACATTACACATGTGTTGGCTGAATCCACTGATTTTGGTGGACTGTCTAACTTGTATATTATCTTATGCCAGATATAATAGAATTTGTAGATCTAAAGAATAGGGCATGTTGGTTTTTTGCTGCTCAATCCTCGGCTACCCAAGAAGTTTGACACTAGCTTTCTGTTCTTTTCCCATTCCGAACATATGCATGTTTGGCTGAGTCAAGTATATATATGTGTATGGTGAAATTAAGAGCGATATTAAATGTAGTGTATGGGTCCAATTTTAAATGTGTTGCCTGGAAATATTAGCTTTTTATTCATGAGTGGAGATAATACTTAGATGATACTCATATTCCCCAATCACCTGCAGCTGCTATTTTTGCAGCTCCCAGTCACCAATTTCTCCTAATTTCTGTGACAGAGTATGTTCCCACTACGGAGTCTGCACGGCGGACTCTGCTTGAAGTTCTGCCTGTCCCATTGACTCAATCCGCCATCCGCCCAAAGAATTGACATGTCAATTCTTTTGGGCGGACGGTGTATTGAGCTTCAGAATATCATTAAGTCAATGGGACAGGCAGAACTCACGGACTCCACTTGAAACTTCTGCACAAATTCCATAGCAATTTTATTCTAACAAGAGTGCTAGGGTTTGGTGGGGAAAAGAGGTGCCTCATAATGCAAATAGAATATTTTAGAAGTTGGCAAGTTATCACGCTGTCCTTTGGGTGCAAAGGATAGTGCAGAACATTTATAGGGTTTATCCAGCGCTACAAAAACATGGCTACTTTTCCCCTTCTCTTGTCTCCAGTTCAGGTGTGGTTTGCAATTAAGCTTCATTTAGTTCAGTGGAACTGAGTTCCAAATCGCACTCAATCTGGAGACAAGAGAGGTGAAAAAGTGGCCATGTTTTTGTAGCGCTAGATAACCCCTTTAAAACCCCTTCTGCCTTGGATGCCGGGAGAACTTTTCCTCCCTCTGCTTTAGAATCCTTTTTTTCCGCTTGGAAAAGAGTCTGCAGCATTTACAAGGGGTTAAGCATTTGCACTTTAGTCCTGTCTGGTACTTTATGAATGTCTGCAGCTGACATTCATATTATGTCAGGTCTGGAAACCAATGATGTTATTATGTTGGTTTATGGAATTTATATGGCTGAAGTGTTTTTGAAAACTCAGCTTCTAACTTTGTCATCTGTGTGTGAAAGTAATGTCCTTAGCACATCCGTCACTGATTCATTTCATAAGGCCAGCACCAGCATTTATAATTCCTAAATAATATGTTGTTCTTTGGTTATTTGGGTACTTCAATCCCTAGGCTTCTGTGTGTCCCTGTAAACCCTAGGAAGAAACAATATGCAAAATAGCTCTCACACCTCTTAAGCAAAGAGATGTCCCTTCAAGTCAAGTCTCGCTCAGTCAAGGAGCCTTAGAACATTGACTGGGGATTTTATGCCAAGCCAAACAATCTCTTCAAAAGGAAAGATTTCCCATCTGCAGACAGCTGTTTCGGGATTTTTGCCCCTCATCAGTGCAGAACAGGGTGTTGGCTGGCTAGTGAGAGGTCTATCAATGTGGGTCAAAGGGGGTAGTGACTCTCCTTAAGGAGAGCCCGTCATAAAGACGTGTGGAGACTTACAGACTATTGCTGCTCCACTGAGAATTCTGGGAAGAAACAATATGCAAAATAGCTCTCACACCTCTTAAGTAAAAAGATGTCCCTTCAAGTCAAGTCTCGCTCAGTCAAGGAGCCTTAGAACATGGGGATTTTATGCCAAGCCAAACATTCTCTTCAAAAGAAAAGATTTCCCATTTGCATACAGCTGTTTTGGGGGGTTTGCCCCTCATCAGTGCAGAGAAGAGTGCTGGTTGGCTAGTGAGAGGTCTATTGATGTGTGTCAAAGGGGTAGTGACTCTCCTGTAAACACTAATCAATGAAACTCCCTACAAATAGATCTTGTGCAGATGTTTCTTCTAGAGTCAATGTTGCAACTGGGAACATAAAATATTCACTATTACTTTAGTGGTTCTAGGATGTGTACTTGTATGCTTACCTTGCCATTTGCCAAGAAATCTCGTACAATGTATTTTTTTAATTTTTATACTTACCCTTACTGTACAAATCATCGGCAATCGAAAATTTGTCCGTTCCGGAAACCCACCGTGGGCCGATCAACGTCTTCTGTTTTTCACAGCTTCCTGGTTAGAACGTACAAAAAAATCCAGCCCCTCCATTCAGTCGCTCAGATGGCTTACAGGTTGCTCAGCCAATCGGAGCTGAGCAATCTGTCAATCATCTGGTGATGTTAGGCCACGCTTCCTCTACAGATGACGTTGTCGACACAAGATGGCAGAGGCCAAAGATTCTGTGGTTGACAGTGGTCACGTAAGTATATTTTTTTAATGCTCCTGGGGGTGGGGGGTCAAGGGGGAGGACATAGGGAAGAGGGCCAAACTGGTAAATAAAGCACATTGCAAGGGTATATAACTTTGTGCTTAAATTGCTTTAATTGCCGTGAAAACAAAAATGGCCGGAGTTGTTCTTTAAATGTCCCCCTGTTTGCTGTTCTTTTGTATATCCTTTGTTTTGCTTTTTAGAACATTGTGTTTTGTATTCCAGCTCTTTAATTACTCACATTTCTGAATTAACTAAGTTTCCATGACAAAAGCAGGTTACTCACGTCTCTGGATTTATTCTGGGGATTAAACAGCAATAAACATGTACAAGTATTAAAGTTCTGTAAGATACATGACATCAATTGCACTCAGTTGTACAGATGAATATGTGGATGGGTATGGTTTACTGTATATGTATATGTCAGTATCCAAAGATTTTTACTCTATATGGAAGGGGCCTCAAACTGACTCATTTACCCCTGGAGCAACATTACCATCAATGGCTCTACCAACTAAAGAGGCAAAGGGGCATATCACCTCCTGTACTCTATGAACTAGCACTAGCAGCAGGTGAGCTATAAAAGATAAATCTTCTAACATATCAGGATATCTATTGGCCACAATTAAAATGTAAATTTAAATAAAAAAGCACAGCATATAAATGCACAACCTTCTAGTATATTACTACTATAGGTACTGCAACTACTATTATCATATAATACTATATCATAATATATACACAGAGAGACTCATCAAAACTATTCTCACAATAGATAAATGTGTGAAATGATGAAGGAGTTTTGTAAAACTTCGCTTAATTATAAGACCGTCTAATTTAGCACAAAGCAAAAAGGAGACATTAGTCATCATAGGTGATCCACGTCGGTGGCAAGGTAATAATAGAAGTGTTGAAGACCAGGGTCGTTCTCTGAGGATCTTGAACAACGTTTTCTTTGCCGTGTCTTGTGCTCGGTAATTAGGTCGAGGTCGTGATTCATTCTTGAACGTCTGCCACTCCTCACATTTATTTTTGCAGACGCACAATGCTCCCCTTGGCTTTAATTGGGACACTGGGAAATCGTTTAGAAAAGCTTTTTTTCTATTAATAATGCAACCGTCTGAGATGAAAATAGCGTGAGAGTCTATTGTATATGCAATTGCTTGTTATCACAGAATTATTTTATATTGAGACTTTGATTTTAGGAAAAACAGCAAGTAATAACGTAATCTGACAGCTGATATTTTTATGAACTGCTGCTTTGCATTATCGTTCACAGATTTTATAGTAAGGGATCTATTATAGGTATGAACCTGAGTTTACTGTTTGACTTCTGCCCAAGTGACTTAGGAAGCAGCCAAACAGTAAATTCAGAATCATACCTAAAATCGATCCTAACCAACAAGTAGTGTCATGGACTCATGGATATTTCAGTCAGTATTTGGTCAGTATTTTGCAACCTCAACCAGGAGTGAATTGAAAACACAGAAAGGATCTGTTCACACACTGTTGAAATTGAGTGGATGGCTGCCATATAACGGTAAAGAACAGCCATTATTTCAATACAACAGCCATCGGCCATCCACTCAATCTCAACATTGTGTGAACAGATCCTTTCTGTGTTTTCAATCCACTCCTGGTTTTGGTTGCAATATGAGAACCACAATACTGACTGAAATATACTGTGTGTGAACCTAGCCCTACTCACAATTGACCACTAAACGTGCTGCCAGATTTTTTTCTTATCAGTTGGCCAACCCAGTTGTAGATTACAATAAAACATACAAGAAAACGCAAAAAAATAAAATAAAAAATAGAACATAGAAATAGAAGCAAAACCAGGGACACCCATCTGGTAAATAGCATTGTTCCTGAGTTATTGATCCTTACTCACTATCTATAGTTGTAAGGGTTTTTTACTGCAGGAGAAATATTTATTGGGTTTAAAGGGCTAGCCCCTGAGATCAGCTAGTTATCTCCTATCATGTGAATAGGGAATAACTTTGTCAGAAGGGAATACCCCTTTGAAAGGATATTTTTTATCATTTTCATGCTGCCCAAACAGAAAGCCATCAGGTTGGTCCCCAATGGGTGATTATAATCCCATGTGAATTCTTCTTTATAGTTGGGATCCCTCCATTACATTCACTCTCTAAATATGCCTTGTCACTCCTCTGCTGGTGTCTAGCAGATTACAGTAGAAACAGGTTTCTTTGTAGTGTGCTCAGGTGATTAGCTTTGTTTCCTCCCTGTAATCACGTGCCACCTCTCTCCTTCTTCCTGCCTCTCGGCTTTCATCACACCGAAAGAAAACAAGAGAAAAGTTCAACAGATTTATAGCTGAGTTTATTATAGAGGAATGTGCAGGGCATAGATAAAGGCTCAGAAGGGCCCTGGGGCAGACTAAACACACAGGTGTGCCACAGGTTATCAAACTACAACATGAGCTGCCAGCAGGACATGATGGGGGTTGTATTTCTACAGTCTGGAGAGCCATGGATGCAATGGCAACTGTTGCAACCCCTATGAATATGCCACTGGGAATGTGATTCTTGCATATTGTTTTTAGCTCACAAACACAGGCATGTGAGTAAGCATATAGAGAGTGCAGAGTGGAGGGAGGCCATTATAACCCTGTAAACCAATATCTGGCATTTCTGGTTTATAGGGTGCCAAAATGGATGCACACCAAACTCAGTGTGTAGTTTTCCTGAACTTTATTGTAGAAATG
This sequence comes from Dendropsophus ebraccatus, assembly GCF_027789765.1. Taxonomy (NCBI): domain Eukaryota; kingdom Metazoa; phylum Chordata; class Amphibia; order Anura; family Hylidae; genus Dendropsophus; species Dendropsophus ebraccatus. The sequence goes on along the minus strand of NC_091454.1, from coordinate 40,209,971 downwards.
TAACTGTACTTCTTATACTATCATCTGTCGCAGTAACGCCAGGAGGGAGGGGGGGAGATAAGGACATCGATCCCTAAAGCCAAAACCCATCCAGCTGTCCCCAACTATGGTCGGGGTTATTTTTAGGGTATGGGCGGGAAAAGGGTGGAAATAGAGGCCGCCGTTAACTTACCTCCCCGGTTCCAGCGCCGGGTCCCAGATCACGCCGCCCCGTTCTCTCATCCAGCTGCCACTTCCTGGTCTGAGCTGTGGCTTGAGAAGTGATGTCTCAAGGCAGCTCAGCCATTCAGCGGTGCGGAGTCCCAGTCCCAGAAGAGTCCCAGTCCCAGCGGAGCTCAGTCGGAGCGGAGTCCCACCTTGGCCACTGAATCGCTGAGCTGCCTTAAGACGTCACGTCTCAAGCCGCAGCTCAGACCAGGAAGCGGCATCTATAAGGGATGGGGGAGAGGGGGGCATCTATAAGGGATGGGGGAGAGGGGGGCATCTATAAGGGATGGGGGAGAGGGGGGCATCTATAGGGGATGGGGGAAGAGGGGGGCATCTATAAGGGATGGGGAGAGGGGGGCATCTATAAGGGATGGGGGAAGAGGGGGGCATCTATAAGGAATGGGGGAAGAGGGGGCATCTGTAAGGAATGGGGGAGAGAGGGGGGGCATCTATAAGGGATGGGGGAGAGAGGGGGCCATCTATAATGGGGGGAGAGGGGGCCATCTATAAGGGGAGGAGGGAGAGGGGGGCCATCTATAAGCGGAGGGGGGGCCATCTATAAGGGGGGGCAACATGCAGTGAGGGCCATCTATATATACTATAAGGGGGGTCACATAGTGTCAGGGCTACTCACTAAATGAAGGGTGTAAAGGGGCCAATACAGGTGTGCAGTTTGTAGAGAGATGAGGATAGTGCCAGAGTGAGGAGCCTAATATGTTTGTCTGGCAGATTCTGTGGATTCATGGCTCAGAGAAGTTCTCATAACGGCCCAGGGCAGGTGGAGAAGAAGAAAATAAAAAGGGAAGAACTCAGATCAGAGAAGATGTCCCCTGTGAGTCATCTGATATAACTGCACTGTAATGTATATGGTGTATACAACCTGTGTGGAGCTGCGTCCACCTCTATATGACTGGATGAGGTGATAGTGATCTGTGAACAGTGGATCTTATTCAGTAGCAGCGGTGGTGTTAGTCAGTATGTGCTGGTATTAGTCGGTATGTGGCGGTGTTAGTCAGTATGTGCTGGTAATATTTGTTACTTGTTATCTGGTACTGTGTTTTATTGTTCTTAGTATACTGGATTTGGTCAGTAACAATATGGTGGTAATGGTAGTGGTTGTGGTGTGGCGGTAATATTTCCCCCTTGTATACTGGTATTCAGGGGCGGATTAACTTTACCTCAGGCCCCCCACCCCACTGTAACTATGGCAGCACTAGCCTGGCATTCATAGTACAGTATAGATAATGTCATGATGTCCTGATTTGTCCAAAATTGCCATAAAAAAGCTCAGGAGCTCAGGGCCCTGGGCTGCCGCCCCAAACGCCCCTATTATAATCCACTACTGCTGGTATTATTAGTAATATTGGTCTCAGTATACAGGATTTGGACAGTAACAGTATGGCGGTAATATATATGGTGATAATATTTTTTCTTTCTATATGCTGGTGTTATTGGTAATATCTGTCTTGCGGTACATTATCTATCTATCTATCTATCTATCTATCTATCTATCTATCTATCTACACACATACACCTACCAGTAGCATCACTGAAAGGGGGGGGTGGTGGCCCAAGTTGACCTCTCGCACAAGGGCCCAGGAGACATAAGCTGCGCCCCTGTGTAGGTGGTAAAGTACAACTTGGCAATGGCTCCTTTCTGCACCAAAGATGATTCACAGAATGGGGACAAGACAAACAAACAAAAATGGGGGCTAAACAAGCCAAGGGTCAAAAACCAGGGCTGTGGAGTCGGTAATCGGCAGCTGCGACTCCAACTCCGACTCCAACGCCTGAATTTTATCAGGACCGACTCCAACTTCGACTCCGACTCCTGAATTTTAGCAGGACCGACTCCCAACTCCGACTCCTGCTCCTTTATAAATGGCCGGTCATATACCAGGGGAGTTATTTATCACACTGGCTCAGCAGCTTCTCCCTAATGTCCTACATGATCCTGGGGCGACTTCTGAGGAATAAGGAAACATATAAAGCAGCTTCTCCTGTGTGTGCAGTGGGTGCAGCCAGTCTCCAGCCTCCATGTCCTGAACAACTCAGAACTAGACTAGATGGAGCAGGTGATCTTTTCCTGCTGACAGTCTTCTATGTTTCTAACTAAATATTCACCAGACTTAAAGAAACACTGCTAACAATGCCAGATCCCTGTAATATAGAGGTCAGACATAGTGATATAGAGAGGGGTCACACATAGTGATATAGAGAGGGGTCAAACATAGTTATATAGAGGTCACATAGTGATAGAGAGGTCACACAGTGATATAGAAAGTCACTGTGGGGGCACGCAATAGCACGCACACACACACACACACACACACACACAGCCTGCTGCAGCTATAGCACACATACACACAGCCTGCTGCAGCCATAGCAAACACACACACAGCCTGCTGCAGCCATAGTGTGCACACACACACACACAGCTTGCTGCAGCCATAGCACACACACACACACACACACAGCCTGCTGCAGCCATAGCACACATACACACAGCTTGTTGCAGCCATAGCACACACACACACACAGCCTGCTGTAGTCATAGCACACACACACACACAGCCTGCTGTAGTTATAGCACACACACAGCTTACTGCAGCCATAGCACACACACACACACACACACACACACAGCTGCAGCCATTGAACACTGAAGAAAAACACACAATCTTCTCCCAGAGAGAAAACCCCACACTGAGGACAGAGGTTACAGCTACACTACTTATGTCTTCTCCTCCTCCTCTATATTACACAGGATATCTTCATATTACACTGCTGCTCATATACAGTCATCCAGCATTCAGGAAGAGAACAGCACAGATCTCTCCCCACACAATGGACTCTTCCAGCTCAGAAACAAACTGCCAAATAGTGACCGACAACTTTTCCATGACCACCCTTATGTAATAGGGACAGTGTCCTATTAGAATGTTGCTCATAATATATATTCAAGAGCAAAACTTGTAAAATTCATATCAAAATTCAATTCTACATTTTTTAAAGATTTTTTTACAGCTGGAGTCGGTACATTTTTTTCCGACTCCGACTCCAGCCAAAACTAGCTCCGACTCCATGGCTCCGACTCCACAGCCCTGTCAAAAACGGGTACTAAACAAGCCAAGGGTCAGAACCAGTCGGGCAGACCAAGGTGATAGTGTCTTAATCACACGGCCTTTTAGTTGTGGACAATGTGAGCTTGTCTCGTGTAACTCTGTCCTAGCTATCTGTAGCAATGCAGTGTGTTACCAGGGCCTCAGCAACAATAGGCTGCATTGTATAAATCCCTCTAGTGTGATGAGACTTGTGTTGCCTGGCAACCCTGCTTGTCACGCACTAGGCCGCAGTTCTCCAAGCTTTTACCTTGTCTGCTCAATCATCACTTTTCCTTCCTTTTTCTAAGCTTAGTTGCTACTAGAGATAAGCGAGCATGCTCGTCCGGGCTTAGTACTCGTTCAAGTATTAGGGTACTAATTGTTGCTTGTAACTCAACGAGCACCTTTTGATACTCGAGACAATGGCATCTTCTTCTTCCTGCATGTTTGGCGGCTTTTTTTCAGCCAATCATCATGCAGGAGAGTATTTGGGAGCTCATAGCATCAAGTGGGAACCCTACATGTCGATAGCAGCGATTGGCTGGCCAGATCAGATGACCTGGGCATATAAGAATCAGGTCCCGCGATGCTCTCCTCACATGCAGGCTTGAAGAGATTAGGGAAAGAGCTGCTGTCTGTCAGGGAGAGTGTTAGGCAGGGAATTAATGTGCGGTTAGGCAGGAATCCGACATGAAGAACCCAACAGTCCTTCTAAGGGCTTGAAATTTTTAAAACATTTTTTTTTCTACTCTTGACTGCTGGCTTGGACTTGTAGTCAGTAGTCAATTTGTCCTGTTGCTGACATTCTTGTGGCTGGCTGGGATCTGTAGTTCAGCTATACCTATCCTCACCTATCCTCACTGTGCAATTAGCCAGCCCCAGAGGCATCCATGCATGCCGCCCCTGCTGTTTCCTGTCCATTCCCGTGTTCTTTCCATCATTTTCTGAGGTTTCCAGGTTTTCAGGCAACCTTCCTTGTGCAGAGCTTTGGTCCCCTGCAAAAATGCTTGAGTTTCCCATTGACTTCAATGGGGTTTGTTACTTGAAACGAGCACCCAAGTATCGGGAAATATTCTCCTTGAGTATCGAGCACCCGAGCATTTTAGTACTCGCTCATCTCTAGTTGCTACCCACTAAAATAGCACAAAATTAAGAGTGGCTTTCCAGCACTTTAACAACCTGTGACTCGAGACATCAGCGAACCGGCCGAGGTTTGGGTTCGTATGAACCCGAACTCTCAGCTTCTGATTCCCGCCATCTGCCCGCTCTGTGGAGAGGGTGGATACAGCCTGAGGACCGCCTGGAAAACTGGGATACAGCCATAGCCATAGGCTGTATCCCAGTTTTCCAGGTGGTCCGGAATCTACATAAACCCTTAATACAGGTCCACGTAATGTACAATGCAGATGTACATAATAATAATACAACAATAAACTGCAATGTAATACAAATCAAAAAAATACATGGAAACAATTTGACAGCTATTATTATATACATCAGTGATGGATTAAGTGCGCCATAGGCCATGGACTGTTCGAAAAACAGGGAAAGTAGCTATGGCAACACTAAAGTGGTGTTCACCGTGCATAGTAAATATAATAGTTTATATCGCTTGGACATTTCTGCGTATGACTATACTAATTATGTTTATAATCCTCTGCATATTTATGCATCACACAACTGACTAATGCTCCAACACTGCGTAGTGTGCTGGATGAATTTTGGTTTGGTGAATGACAGGAGGGTCTATCTAGTTCATATTCACATTGCTATTAGTTAGCAATGGGTAGGCTGAAAAGCCAACCCCAGTCATGTCATAATGGTTCCATTTTTTTTGGCCCGTCATGCTTTTCCATTGCTGTATTAAATTTGGCCCACCTGACGTTGCAGCTAGAGATGAGCGAACCTCGAGCATGCTCGAGTCCATCCGAACCCGAACTTTCTGCATTTGATTAGCGGTGGCTGCTGAAGTTGGATAAAGCCCTAAGGCTATGTGGAAAACATGGATAAAGTCATTGGCTGTATCCATGTTTTCCAGACAACCTTAGAGCATTATCCAAGTTCAGCAGCCACTACTAATCAAATACCGAACGTTCGGGTTCGGATGGACTCGAGCATGCTCGAGGTTCGCTCATCTCTACAGCAGATTATAATATCGGTGGTCCGTAGAGCTGCTTGGACCACCCATATTATAATCTCGTAGGCCGCAGGCAGTTTTTAGCCCGTGGCCTAGAAGTATCTCAGTAGTGCCCCAAAGCTGGCAATGTGTTAAAGTCATCGCGCGCCTCCTGCAGCCTCTGGAGCTCCAGGAAGGCTGAGTCCAAGTTAAGGGGGCAGTCATGAACAACTACAGTAGGGGCTGGCTTCTATTTTAAAGACTATTCTTAAGGACTGGCTTCTACATAACAGACTGTTGGGGAGGTCTGGCTACTATACAGGACTATTGTAGAGGGCTGACTACTATAAAAAAAAACTATTGGGGTTGGCTGGCTACTATATAAGAGACTATTTTAGGGACTGGCTTCTATATAAGACACTATTGGGGAGGGCTGCCTTCTACATAAGAGACTATTGGGGAGTGCTGGCTTCTACATAAGAGATTATTGGGGAGGGCTGGCTACTATATAAAACAATTGGAGAGGGCTGGCTACTATATAAGAGACTATTTTAGGGACTGGCTTCTATATGAGACACTATTGGGGAGGGCTGGCTTCTATATAAGAGACTACGGGGGAGGGCTGGCTTCTACATAAGAGATTATTGGGGAGGGTTGGCTACTATATAAAACAATTGGAGAGGGCTGGCTACTATATAAGAGACCATTTTAGGGACTGGCTTTTATATGAAAGACTATTGGGGAGGGCTGGCTTCTACATAAGAGACTATTGGGGAAGGCTGGCTACTATATAAGACACAGTTGGGGAGGGCTGGCTACTATTTAAGACACTATTGGGAAGACTGGCTACTATATAAGACAGTATTGGGAGGGCTTGCTACTAAATAAGACACTATTGGGAGGGCTGGCTACTATATTGGGCACTTAGGAGGGCTGGCTACTATATAAGAGACTATTGGGAGGGCTGGCTACTATATAAGACACTATTGGGGGCTGGTTACTATATTGGGCACTTAGGAAGGCTTGCTATTATATAAGACACTATTGGGAGGGCTGGCTACTATATTGGGCACTTAGGAGGGCTGGCTACTATATAAGACACTATTGGGAGGGCTGGCTACTATATTGGGCACTTAGGAAGGCTGGCTACTTTATAAGACACTATTGGGGGCTGGTTACTATGTGGGACACTATCGGGAGGGCTGGCTACTTTGTAGGTCTCTAACAGTAGGCCTGGCTATTATGTGGGGCACTATTTGGGGTGGCTACTACATGGGGCACAATTATGGGATTACCTACTGCTTGAGGGATATAATGGGTAACTTTCATGTCGGGAAAATTACTTTAGGATAGGCAGTGCCAGGAACGCCTCACGCTGCTCTGACAATGCCAGAAACGCTGCATGCAATGCTCATTAAATATCATGGTTGGCTCACAACGTTGTTCAATTTTTACATTTTGGCCCACTGTGTATTTGAGTTTGACACCCCTGCTCTTCTAGGTAGGCTGAAAAGCCTCCCTAGAAGAGTGGAGGCAGCTATTGTGGCAGTATTCATATTGATGCTCATGGTTTTAGTGTGGACTATAAACTCAGCTGCACCATAAACTGCGTCAAGTATTTGTTAGTAACATTGAACGCGCATACATAGAATAATTATTTATTGTTGGTTAGTTTATTTGAAAAAAAAAAATATATATATATATGACTACTTTTTTTATTATTATACTTTCTGTTTTATCCTTTTGGTATGCCATTTTTTTTTAATTCATGGACATTTATGTACTTTGCATATATTAGTCACTGTCTGGTTTGTGGTCTGTGTTACATGTCTTGTGCTAGTTTTTATATATATTTTCTGACGGGCTTGTTTTTATGGTATTCTGCTGAGGTAGGAGGTCAAAGTGGACGGATGCTGGTGAATGCCCCATGGCAGCGGTTACCTCAGTTCATTCATCAAGTACAAGCTATAACTTGGAAGCGTTTTTTAGGTAAGAAATTTGTTTCCCAATATGGAAATCACTTCTTACTGTACAAAAACAGGAACAGATTGTCCATCCCTTGTTTCATTGTCGTAAAAGTGAATCACCACCATTTATTCATCTCTAAATTTACTTTGGTTGGAAGATGATTTCTCTCTTGTTTAAAGAGTCAATGTCGTTTTTTTTTGGTTTTTTTGCAGAAATCAATAGTCCAGGCGATTTTAAGAAACTTTGTATTTGGGTTTATTAGGCAAATATTCCATTATCTGCATTTAAAAAGACTTTTCCCAGGTCCCCCCTCCCTCTTCTTTTCCATTCACTGCAAAATATCAGAAAATTGTGACACACATCCCTGTCTGTGCTATGGAGAGGGGGGAAGGAGGGTCATGAGTCAGCAGCAGAGAGCAGAGAACAAAGGATTACAGGCAGGAGCTGGGTGAAAGCTGTATTCAGAGGTCAGAGAGGTCAGTGCGGACTGTCAGAGGAGATAGCCGGGTCGTGTTGTTGTAAGTTAACTCTTTGTTGTCCTGTTTTGGTGCCTCATCTCCCTTCACCCCTCCCCTCTCCATACACAATGTTAGAAGACAGGGGAGAGAGCTTCAAACTGCTTTTTCATGATAAAAATGCTTTTTTCGCCTAATAAACCCAACGACAAAGTTTCTTAAAATCGCCTGTACTATTGATTTCGGAAAAAAAAATAAACGACATTGACACTTTCTGATACGAAGCTCAAAATCCCCTGCGTGGACCGAGTTAAATGATAAATGCCTCTATAGCAGCAAAGGAGATTGTTGCCTTGTGGTGTATTGTTGAGTTAAATGTGTCAGTAATATGCTCCAATGCTTCCTCTAGTGGTCTATATTATGAGCCATGATTTTACATTTATACATTATATAGGTTCATTTCGGGAATTTTGAGCTCTGTATCAGAAAAATGGGGCTACTGCAGCTATAAAGATATGTTTAGCCCAGAACGACATGAGGTTTAAAAGGGAATGTTCAATCGAAAGCATTACTGACATTTTGGTTAAGTTATAACATTTTGCACAGACATGTCAAAAGCTTAGATTAGTTAAACCTGAGTTAAAGAAGCATTCTGTTTTTATCATTATTTTTTTTATTGTTCCCTCGGCCACAGGCTGACACATATACTTACCAATGGTGATTGGTGTCCCGCGGCGCAGCTTTGTTCCAGTCCTACGGCGCTGCTCAGAGTCTGCTGGCACCCACGTGACCTCTTCAGCTCCTGCTCTACAGCTAAGGAGGCCACTCAGCAGCCAGGGTCTCCAGTGCATCTCTATGAGAGCCAGAAGAGGGTCAAGAGTTAAAAAAGTGGTGAGGTCACCTCCAGCGGGATGCGAGCGGCGCTGTTGGATGGGAACGAAGCTGAGCTGCGGGATACTGATCATCTTCGTTACGTATATGTGTCAGCCTGCATCCGGGGGAACAATTAAAAAAAAAAAAAAATGCTTCTTTAACTTTTGGAGGGATTCTCAGGACCGAGACCCCAAACGATCTAAAGGTTTGCCTTGTCTGTACAACATGTCAAAAGTTATTTTAAATGACAGTAATGCTCTAAGTTAAAATGATTGCTGAATAACATTCTGGGAATAATTTCAGACTATTATTTGCAGTTTCATTTCAAATTTAGATTTTTATTAGGCGTTTAATGAAACATAGAAAATGGTAAAAAGGAAAATGGTAAAAACATTTTTAATGGAAAGAAGCTATCAGAGAGTGCCATGAACATCAGTGTATAACAATTCCAACTGTATAACAATTCCAACTCTGAAAAAGTAGGATCATACTACAGAAGTTAAAGAGGAAAAAAAGGGGAGAACAAAGGGAAAAAGGGGAATAGAACATAGTCTTACCAATTGTTTTAGAAGGCTAAATATAAGAGTTAGGTATCAACATAGATTTGTGTATGTCTAAGGGCCCTTTTACAGGGGATAATTATAGGCAAAAAGTTTGCCCAGCAATGCTTATTTGGCCCATAATCACCAAACGTAAAAGTGTCAGTGATCAGCCTAGAAGCGGGAAAACGCCCATTCATCGTCTGATCACATCCTTTAAACAGTCCCAGAAATCATTGTTTATCGGCCACAACAGGGGAAATGTAAAAAGGGGGTGTGCAGCCGGTAGCAATGTATTTAAATGGGTGCATAAACAATACAGGGAATGTTTGTGGGGCATGGCCACTTGATTAGTTGTGCCGCGTAAAGGCACTGCAAATGAGCGCCAATCTCATTGATCGGAGCATGTTTGCTTGTGTGGACAGACCCTAAGACCCAAAATTGAATTCAAGGGGACAGTATTGAATTGAATTAGTCTAGTTGGTGGAGGTAATTGAATCATAAGGATCTTATTGCACAGGGTGATTATCAGCCCCCTAGGTTGATATTGTCCTGCTTGCAAGATAGTGAAGGCATGTAAAGGCTCTTTAAACAATCATCGATCAGTGATTGGTGTTTGTATTGTGCTGCAGTTGGCCTATTTAAGGCCCTCAAAGAATATGTGCCTGAGATCTGGCCAAAGAAAGTCCAGTTATCTGACAGCAGATTGTGTGGACTTTTGACCAGAATTCCATAGGAACAGGGAAGGTCCATTATATGTGTAAGGGTGCCCTCATACACACTTTTTGTCCTAATTTTTTTCACGCAACAAAAAAAGAAATTTTTTTAAAAAAACCCATGCATTTTTTCTGGAATTTTTGTCTAGCGTTTCTGACTTTATGTGTGAATGATCTTTTTTGTGGTTTAGGCGGTTTTGTGTGCTGAACTTTTTTCCTTTGCCATCACATGACCTAGCTGTCACAAAAGGTACAGCAATGGCGTTTTTGAGACAGCCAGAACAATCCCATTGAAGTCTATGGGAGAAAAAACACCACAGTGTGCCAGTCCCTTCTAATCTTTGAACAGATTAAATTGCCCATTGGTTTGTGACAAAATCAGTATTCCTCAGGAGGGTTTACATCATCACAACTGGAAATTCAATTCAAATTCAATACATTGTGGTTTAAAACCTATAACTTCAATAAATCAGATGACCCCCGGCCAGACTATATGTCATCTATACGTGAATATATCTGTGAATATTTAAAGCGATTCTGTACCCACAATCTGCCCTCCCAAACCGCTTGTACTGTCAGATAGCTGCTTTCAATCCAAGATCTGTCCTGGGGTCCGTTCGGCAGGTGATGCAGTTATTGCCCTGAAAAACAACTTTTAAACTTGCAGCCCTGTGTCTGTGCTCTAGCCTTGCGATGCCTCTCTGTCCCTCCTCCCCACCCTCTTCATCATTAGGAACACCCCCAGGCAGGATTTTTCCTATTCATCACTTGTCTGAACAGTGCACAGGTGACAAGTGATGATTAGGAGAAATTCTGCCCGGGGTCATTCCTAATAATGAAGGGCGGGAGGAGGGACGGAGAGGCGTCGGAAGCCTAGGGCACTGACACTCTAGGCCACGCCAATTTAACACAGGGCTGCAAGTTTAAAAGTAGTTTTTATTCACCTGTGGTTTGGGAGGGCAGATTGTGGGTAGAGAGTCGCTTTAAGATATGGATTTTTAAAGCCATATATTATTTTGCCCTATATATCAGCTAGACACATATTTAAAAAAAGTTAGGTTTACAGGGGGTCCCCATAGCAGTGCCTACTTTTTCATGGTATCACTTGTTAGGTCAAAAAGAAGAAATACAAGGCATTACTGATGAAAGTACAGGATTTGTCCCCTTTGATGAGCTGTAAAGAAGATCTCTCAGGGTCTCAACATCCATCACAGTCATTTGGAATTTGTCTACCAACCATATCTTGTAAAAAAAGAAGTTATTTAAAATTCTGATCTTAATACACACCCAAAGTAGCCAGACAGGGCCTCAGTAACTGATCCCATCCTTGTCTCAACAAGATGGCTTGGTGGATGTACCAGCAATCTATCATTATGGTTTTTAAAGGAATTCTATCACCAGAGTCTTGGCAGACGTCCATAATCACCTCTGGTAAGTGGTTGTAGATTACTCACTCAATGGCTCTATAGACTTTGGCTTCCTTGATATACTCAATACATCTTAAGACTAGGTTACCTAGAATACCTGCCACTGCACTCCAGCCGCGTTGCCAATGCAGGCCAGATACGGATTCCTTCCAGCAGCACAGTTGATTGCAATGCTTGAAGGAATCTGTTTCTGGTGCGTGCATGCATCGAGAGTGTGGCTAGAGTGCAGCGGCAGGTTTTTTGATAGCCACCCGCTAAATATTATAGTTACCCTTTAAATAAATTAGACTCTTTGTCTGCCTCCCTACTGCCTTAACAATAACCTGTGTGTGATATTTTAGTAGCAGCTATGTTCTTGTTCTGCTGGCTTCTACTGACATCCCACACCCTGCTCAGCTCTGGAGGCGGGGCATTAGTCAAAGCTGGCGGAACGGGAACACAGCTCGGACTGGAATATCGCGCATGCAAGGAGATTGAGGGGGGTACGTATGTCTCATTCGCTGTTTTATGCCACGGGGTCAGTAGGGAGAGTTTAAGAGGCAGGTCTTCCCTGGGTAGGTGGATACAAGAGTCCTTTATTGCAGGTTAGGCAAGCCTATATTCATAGAAGGTTACGGAGGTATGAAGAAACTTAAACTCAAAGTCAAAGGGGAGGGATCATGAGACCCCTCTATATGTCCTATATGTATATGTATGTATTCATGTCATGGAATACTGGTGATAATAACAACAATGGTTGACATGCTGCAGAAAAAGTAAAATGAATTCTGTTTTTTTTTTTTAACCTTTCTTGTGTTTCTCCTCTCCAGAATGAAACGAGGTAGACTCACTGTTACTATTGACAGCCAAGTTGTTGAAGGACCAAAAAGAATAAAGAAACAAAAAAAGGACACTCCGCCACCTAAACTGCAGAAATCTCAAATGCAGTCCTGCATGTTGGACTGGGCAAGTCTGCCGCACCATGTTGTCTTGCATATCTTTCAGTACCTTCCACTTGTTGACAGGGCTCGGGCATCATCTGTCTGTCGCCGTTGGAATGAAGTTTTCCATATTCCTGAGTTATGGAGAAAGTTTGAGTTTGAACTAAACCAGCCGGCTACATCGTACCTGAAGTCTACACATCCCGATCTCATCCAGCAAATCATTAAGAAACATGCTGATCATCTTCAGTATGTTAGTTTCAAGGTATTGTTCATAATAAGCCATAAAAGAATAATAAAACCCTAAATGTAGTGTCTAAATACATAAATACAAGGACTGAGGCCTTGACTCCGTCCATTGTGTAGTGGCAGGACTGGGTTACTGCACCACAGGAGCTGAGCAGGGCTATACAGGAGCTGAGCAGATTTATTCCTCAATCAGTTCAGGATTCAGGGGTTCACTGGGCGGTCCTACTCCTAAATTGGACCACCCACTGGACTCCTAAAACCAAAATGCACAGAGGATTTCTTGGATAAACTACTAGTTCAGGGATGAACCTAGACCTTCCAGCTATTGCAAAACTACAATTACTATTATGCATGCACACCCAAATCTGGCTTGATGGGAATTTTAGTTTTGCAAATGTTCCCTATGCCTGTACTAATTATACACAGTCGTTTAGCAGAAGTATGTATATACTGTAAATCTCAATCTCAATTTCGCCTAGAAGCTTACTTTATAATGGACCTTTGAGCTCACATAGTGGGGGAGATTTATCAAACTGGTGTAATGTAGAATTGTCTTAGTTTCCCCTAGCAACCAATCAGATTCCACTTTTTATTCCTCACAGATTCTTTGAAAAATGAAAGGTGGAATCTGATTGCTAGGGGCAACTAAGACAGTTCTACTTTACACCAGTTTGATAAATCTCCCCCAATGTGTTTTAGTAAATACTGTACTTAGATCTGTGTTACATGGTTCCCCTTTTAGTTTGCCTGGAAATGTGTGAATAAATTGACAATTGGGTGTAACCATTTATAATAAGATGTGTCCCTTTACACTTTGACACTGTCACATTGATTGTGTAATGACACACCCTATTGACAAACAGATTGGCAATGCCCAGTTCTAAGCTTCTATATACTGTAAATTTCCAGGAGTAATAATGGAGGAATCAGTGTCTTTTGCAATGTAATTATTTTTCTAAAACATAGATGTGAGAAGGTGATCTCTGCCACAGTTCTCCTTCCTCTCCCCAGACGGTGCTTTGATCTTTACTCCCTCAACATAGATAGGAGGACTATGTACTGAATTGGGCCTTTTCTTTATTTTTCAGGTTGATAGCTGCACAGAGTCGGCAGAAGCAGCCTGCGACATTCTTTCTCAGCTCGTAAATTGTTCCATTAAAACTCTTGGATTAATATCCACAGCAAAGCCCAGCTTCATGAACGTTTCCAAGGTAAAATTAACAGGATTTATAGAGTTTCAATATGTGTTAAGTAACGATGAACGCGCTGTGTTCGATGGCAATAGTGAGTGCACAGTTACCATGGTAACGTCTTTCATGGAGGTGGGAAAGCTTAAGGTGTAACTATCATTTACATTTTTATTGCAGAAATCAATAGTACAAGCAATTTTAAGAAAATCTGTAATAGGTTTTATTAGGCAAAAAAAGCCTCTTTCTGTACTCAAAAAACAATTTCTAAGCCTCCTCCCCTCACTTCTTGTCTGTGCATTATCAGGCAAATCTGTCTTCATTACAGAGAAGCAAAGTGAAGATGGGTTTGCTGTGTCCATTATAACCTATAAAGGGGAAGGGGTTGAGGAGGATGAGTAAGCAGGGAGAGCAGAAAAGCAGCTGTACAGTTTGCAGACTGGGCACATAAAACACTGAACTCAGAGGTCAGAAAGGTCACTGCTTATCTGGGAACTTGCTGAGAGAAGATTGCAGGGTGTTATGCTGTGCAGGACTTCTGTTTCTTTCCTCTCTGTGATCACTCACCCCCCCTCGACCCCTCCCCTCTCCATAGACCATAATGGACACATAAATCCTGCTTCTTGTGAAGTGAGGGGGGACCTAGGAAAACAGAAGTACAGAATGAAACTCTTTTTCTTAATAAAATCTATTACAGAGTTTCTTAAAATCGCTTGTACTATTGATACTTATTGATTTCTGAAAAATTACATTTAAATGACAGTTACACTTTAACATGAGCAAAGCTGTGCATGCTATGGAAAACACTCAGACCCCATAACGCCAGCCATACATTACAATATGCTCCCAATAACCCTATCGCCTCCACTTGCATGATGTTACTTGTGACTATGTAATCTAAGGTGCGGCATCTTGGGATAGTGTTTGCAAACCAGAAATGTCTTGTTAAAACTAGAATATTTGGACGCAATTCAAAATGAAAGATGAATTGGCATCTTAACAAGCTCCAGCGTCTGTGACCTGGATCCCTCTCCTGTGGTATCAGATTATATATAAAGGAATAAGTGACAGTGAAGTGAACAGCCATTTCATAGGAGTTTAATATAAGAAATGCTACGCTTTGGAAACTTTCAACTATTATAGGGCATGTTACCAAGCATTGTAAGAAGAAATGATTATTAGTAGGTGGCAGGGGCGTAGCTAGGGGTTCAGCCTAGGGGGGCGAGTGAGTCTGAGTGGGCCCCCAACCTATTATGTTACCCATAGGGAACCTCAGTAGACCCCAAACAAATAGAGGTGTAAGTAAAGTGCAGACACATCCAGTGACTCACAGGTGACGTCTTCTCTGATGAGAGTGGGTCAGGTTTCCTTTTCTTTTTCATTGTGAAGACTCTTCTAACCACAAATCATCACAGCAGTATCTGCCAGACAAACATCTTCAGCACCTTACTTTTACAGCACCTTTAACCACCTCTATACAAACTCTCCATCATAGTGCCCTTAAACAGTAACAGAGACTTCTTTGAAGCCCAATCTGTAGTCATTTTTCCTTTTCTGTGCTTCTTTCTATACTTAGATCCCTTCTTTATGCCTGTATCTGTAGTTAGGATCCATCATTGTGTCCTCATCTGTAGTAAGACATCCTCTTCATGCCCCATCTGTAGTTGTGTTCCTTCTCTTTGCCCTCTGTAGTTAGCCCCCCCCTTATGCCCTCAACACTAGTTGGGCCCCCACTTTGTGCCTCCATCTGCAGTTAGCCCCCCCTTTGTGCTAAATAAATGGTACCCCTTTGTCCTAATGAACTGTACCACCGCCCCCCTGTATAAACTGTGCCTCTTATGAACTGTTTTTATATTAAACAGTGCCACTGTCCCCGTATTATACTGTGCCCACAATGTAGTTTGCCACTGCCTACCTAATAAACTATATTACTACTGCCCCCTAAACTATATTACTACAATGTACCACTGCCCCCTGTAATGTACCGTACCACTGTCCTCTCTCATGTACTGTACCACTGTCCTCTAATGTACTGTACCACTGTCCTCTAATGTACTGTACCACTGTCCTCTCTAATGTACTGTACCACTGTCCTCTCTAATGTATTGTACCACTGTCCCCTCTAATGTACTTTACTACTGACCTCCTAAATCATTGTTTTCCAACCAGTGTCTCCTCAGCTGTTCCTTAACTACAACCTCCATTATGTCAGGACATGATGGGAGTTCTAGTCTTGTAGCGACTGAAGGGTCACATGTTGGAGAACACTATACTAAATAAACCTCCCTCCTAAATTATGGTTTCCCTACCAGTGGCAAAACTACAACTCCCATTGTACCCTGGTGGCAGGACATGATGAAAGTTTTAGTTTGGTAACAGCTCAGGAGCCACTGTTAGGAAGCAATCATTTAGGGGTACAGTTTATTTAGTAAAGTATTCTCCAACATGTGACCCTCCTGCTGTTCCTAAACTACAATCCCCAGTATCTCCTGCCAGAAGGGCATGATGGGAGCTGTAGTTTTGTCACAGGTTTGAGAACACTACTAAATAAACTCTACCTATGTGCATACACTCCAGCCGGGATTCCTCAGAAGGCAGTACTACATAAGTTCCGTAGAAATCACGGCCATTGTTACAATGGCCATGATTACTACGGAACTTACTGTATGTAGTGTGAACATAGCCTTAAACACTAAGTTTTACTTATCTCTTCTTACATCACATTACATACACCCAGGGACACACACACACACATCCCATGCACCCAGGGACACACACATCCCATGCACCCAGGACACAGACACATCCCATGCACCCAGGGACACACACACACATCCCATGCACCCGGGACACACACACACATCCCATGCACCCAGGACACACACACATCCCATGCACCCAGGACACACACACATCCCATGCACCCAGGACACACACACACATCACATGCACCCAGGGACACACACACATCCCATGCACCCAGGACACACACACATCACATGCACCCAGGGACACACACACATCCCATGCACCCAGGACACACACACACATCACATGCACCCAGGGACACACACACATCCCATGCACCCAGGACACACACACATCACATGCACCCAGGGACACACACACATCACATGCACCCAGGACACACACACACACATCACATGCACCCAGGGACACACACATCACATGCACCCAGGACACACAGCACTTACTGTAATTGCAGGGAAGCTCTGAGGGGGCCATGTGGTGCAGTTCTCTGATCTTCTCCTCACAGTCGGACTCTGGGCCCCTCTTCTTCTTCTGTCCCGACATCCACGAGAGCAGGAAGCAGCCGGAGGAGGTAGTGAGGGAGTGGGGGAGGGGCCCGGGCTGTGAGGAGGGGGTCCTGTCTGTGTCTCTTCTGCCCTGGTATAGAGTGAGCAGACACACAGACAGGAAGCTGCAGTGTCTGCCCTGAGTGCAGCGGCCACTACTTCCGGGCAGCCTTAAAGTGGCAGAGCAGCCTAATTAACACCCTGCCTCTGCGGCCCTTAAGTGTACTGGGGGGGACCGGCCCGGGGGGCCCCCAGCCTTGGTGGGCCCAGGGGCGACCGCCCCCTTTGCCCCCCTCTAATTTCGCTACTGGTAGGTGGTCAAAGTGTGTCCACCATAAAGACCACTCATCTATATCTACTGCTTCTCAGCAAAACTTTCAAAATTAACACTAAGTCATAAGTACGTATTTTGATCCAATTGTATAAGCTCATATGCCACTTTATGGCCATCTCATTCAAGAGGGTCCTTAACCTAGAAGGTGTTATGCTACATGGCAGCCATCGCCACCACAACACCAGCACCCACAGGAGAAGAGTAGAGAGATGAGCAAACCTCAAGCATGCAGCATTTAGATAACCGGTGGCTGAACAAGTTGAACAAGCTGAGCAGCCCTGGGGAGTTCTACTTATGGCTGTATCCATGTCTTCCAAGCAGTCTTAGGGCTGTATCCAACTTCTTCAGCCGCCAGTAATCAGATGCTGCATGCTCCGGTTCAGATGAACCAAATCGTGCTTAAAGAGAACCAATCACGGAAGAAATTTTTATTTTTTTTATTTTCTAATTCAATGTAATTATTTATTTAATTACATTTGTAAATACTTTTATTTATTTTTTCGGCCGCGTTTTTGTTTTATTAACTTTTCAATTCACTGTCTCGCGCCGGCTCTTTTCAAAAGAGCCGGCTCGAGACAGGAAGCTCCCGTCATCCACAGCGGCAGCAAGGCCGGCCGCCATCTTGATTACGTCATTTGCGTTCCAGTGGTGGAACGCAAGTAACGTAATCAAGATGGCGGCGGCCGGGCCGAACAAGAGGAACAGGTATAGTATAAGATACAGACTGCAACAGCAGTCTGTATCTTCATTTTGTCTATTTATGAAGATACAGGCTGCCTTTGCAGTCTGTATCTTATACTTTACCTGATCCTCTTGTCCGTTGCAGTCTGATGCCGGGCGCCGCCATCTTGAATACGTCACTTGCGTTCCAGCGGTGGAACGCAAGCGACGTAATCAAGATGGCGGTGCCGGCCTTGCTGCAGCAAACAAGAGGAACAGGTAAAGTATAAGATACAGACTGCAAAGGCAGTCTGTATCTTCATAAATAGACTGCCTTTACAGTCTGTAGCTTATACTTTACCTGATGCTCTTGTTCGGTGCTGGAAGGCCGGGCGACGCCATCTTGAATACGTCACTTGCGTTCCAGCGGTGAAATGCAAAGTGACGTCATCAAGATGGCGGCGCCCCGGCCTTCGTTCAGCTATCAAGAGAATTGGGTAAAGGAATAAGATACAGACTGCACAGGCAGTCTGTATCTTCATAGATAGACTTAGGGAGAGATTTCCTTTGATAATAGGGACAGTGATTTTTAGGTGATTGGTCCTCTTTAAGGGTTTTCTTATCTCTAGAGAAGAGACCCAGTGGTCAGACAAGCCCATTGCTGCCACAGACCAAAAAGCATATGTATTCTTCAATGCTTTTTATGGAAGTTTATGGAAACAACAGCCGTTAGTTCACACAATGCATAGAATAACAGCCGTTGTTCCCCCGGACAGCAAAATAATGTTCAGGACCTTTATCGGTGCCCGTTATTAAGAGGACAACGGATATTATTTTAAATTATTCACACAGATTTTTTTTGGGTCGTCCTTTCACCGTTTTTCAACAAGATTCAATGGACCTTTAAAAATAGCCATACCCCCTGTGTCCTATTGCTTCCCAGCAGGGAAGGTGTGACTGTGACGTGACTATGCAGCATGTTAGAATTATCCATGGGCACACCTGTATCAAGGCCCTATCTTTAGCTGTATACTTGGCTTTGCACCTGCCAGACATATAGGGGGAGATTAATCTAACATGGTGTAAAGTGAAACCGGCTCAGTTGCCCCTAGCAACCAGATTCCACCTTTCATTTTCCAAAGAGTCTGTGAGGAGTGAAAGGTGGAATCTGATTGGTTGCTAGGGGCAACTGAGCCAGTTTAACTTTACACCATGTTTGATAAATCTCCCCCATAATTCGTATAGTAACAAGAAGTCTGACAATGCGCATACATTGTGGTACTGCAGCATGTATGATTTAAAGGGGTACTCCAGGCAGGAGGGCTTTTTTTGCTATGGCTGGGGAGGGGTGGATAAAGGCAACACTGTCCACACATCATGCTGTTCCAGTCTGTGGTACCCGACCGCGAGGTCACTCTACAGCTGCTGAATGGCTGAACGGGCTGGAAATAGATTAATGTTTATAACATCCCTTTAATGAATGACAATGATATAAAACCTGTAGTTATAATATCTGGATGCTATATAATCAATCATAATGTCTTCTTTACTTCAGTCACACTTTGTATCTGCACTGACCGTAGTCTTTGTCAACTCAAAGTCGTTGTCTTCAATAAAGATTGATGATACCCCAGTGGATGACCCTTCCTTAAAGGTTTTAGTTGCAAACAACAGTGATACTTTGAAGTTATTGAAAATGAGCAGCTGCCCCCATGTATCACCTGCCGGTAAGATATTATAGCTGTATTACCTTTATACCATTTCTTATTACTAGTGGATCTCAGACAGGGAAAGACGTAAAGGGAACCAATCAGTAGGATTGTGGTGATGTGGTTCTCTCAGGCACTGTATAGAGCTACTGTAGCTTTAGTAGGCAGAAAAACAAGTTTTATTCTGCTGCGTGAAACAGGAAGAGGGGCGGCACCTAGTCATCTGGGCGGGGAGCCGCCCAGGACTAGTCACTGTTCTCTGCTGGTCGGCAAGCAGTGCAGCAATGATTGACAGGTAGAGGGGCCACTAAGGGTTCTCTCTGTCTGTCAGGGAAAACGCCGTGACTAGACCTGGGTGGCTTCCTGCCCAAATGACTATTTGCCGTCCCTCTCCCTGTTTCATGCGGCAGAATAAAACGTATTTTTCTGCCTGCTAAAGCTACTGCTACTACTACTAAAGCTACAGTAGCTCTATACGGTGCTTGAGGGAACCAGATCAGCACAACCATGCGGATTGGTTTCCTTTAAATAAGCCACTGCCAGGCCCTTGGGCTGTTCTTCTGGAGAAAAAAGAATCATGCATGTTGAAATTTAAGATGGGCAGTCCTTTTCCGTGGGACATAAACTGAACTGGCATCAGCCAAAAATCTTATATGCATTAGAGGGTTGGCTGGTTCCATTGAAATCGGTAGGTTATGCTGACCTATGTGAGTGGCCACTTTAATATGGGAGGGATACTCTGTGTCTGTATGACATATGAATTTGCTTTAATAGCAGATAATTCTTAGACAAGGTCTGATGAAGGTCTATGGGGCGATCCAGGTCTCATAGACACAGAGGGGGAAGTGGACACAGTCAAGTTGGACTGCGTCTCTGACTTGTTGGACCCAGACCCTCAATAGCGCTTTAGTTTTCTCATGTTATACTCTTTTATCTCAATTAGGAATTTTGTGTGTGGCCGATCAATGTCATGGACTAAGAGAACTTGCCCTGAATTACCATCTCCTGAGCGATGAATTACTGTTGGCCCTTTCGACTGAAAAACATGTCCGTCTTGAACATCTTCGTATTGATGTAGTCAGTGAAAATCCAGGTCAAACACAATTTCACACCATAAAGAAGCAAAGCTGGGACGCCCTCATCAGACACTCTCCGAAGGTCAATATTGTTATGTACTTCTTCCTATATGAAGAGGAATTTGATGCATTTTTCCGAGAAGAGACTCCAGTTACTCATCTCTACTTTGGCCGGGCGGTGAGCAAAGCAATGCTAGGTCGTATCGGCATGAACTGTCCCAGACTCATCGAGCTTGTGGTTTGTGCAAATGGACTTCAACCTTTGGACGATGAGCTGATTCGTATCGCTGACCGTTGTAAAAACCTGACCGCCATTGGACTCGGAGAGTGCGAAGTGACTTGCAGCGCATTTGTTGAGTTTGTAAAAATGTGTGGAAGGAGACTTACACAACTTTCTATTATGGAGGAAGTACTTATCCCAGACAACAAGTACAATCTGGATCAAATTCACTGTGAAGTTTCAAAGCACCTTGGAAGAATGTGGTTTCCGGATATGATGCCGACTTGGTAGACTACGGAAGAGACCTAGAAAGTGTCTTACTTTTGCTTGCTATGCAATTCCAACAAAACTAGATACAATGTCACAAGAAGTTGTCCTTGCAAACCAAACAATCATTTCAAAACGAACATTATTTAACCCTCATCACATAGAGAGCTGTTTTATAGGAGGATACTGGGCTAGTAATATAGGGTTTAAATTATACAACCATAGATTTATTGTTAATGTGCCTCATGTTCAAAGAAATATGAATACTTGCAGATATTTATCAAAGCTTATGATAGGCTCTGAGCCTAAATGTAGCACTTTAGGTACTGTGTATGTTAAGGCTTCGCGGCAGATTTATCGTTACTCATCACATTGTGTTGCATAGAATTGAACATGCAGCCTGAAGTTATAGGACCCCGATCAAAGGCAATACCGACACCCCCAACTCTCTCATATATTGCATCACTGTATATGATGACAAGTTTATATAATCTATGGGGGATTGTGGTCTCTGACTGCTTAGAGAGACTGAACTCCTATTGCTGTGCTACTAGTGGAATCTATACATTCAATATAGTAAAGCGATAAGAAAAACGACACATATATAAAGAGTGTTTCACACTTTCATTAACTCATTGTAATTCTTGTAAAGTTGACAGATTCTCATATTGGGTCACACCACTATTGGTTTAGATATTTTTGGCTTCTGCGCTACTTTGTTGTAAGAAATTAGGGTAAATCTCTGTGGAGAGAAAAAACAATAACACTGCAGTCTAGCAATACAATGAACAGCTTCGAAAAGTACAAAATTCATTTTCTTACTTGGAATGTACCATCTAGATTTGTGACAGCTGAGTGTTCAGAAAAAAAACAGCCTACTGTAGAAAGTGGTCTACGCACCTTTATAATTCACCTGCACTTTAAAGTTAAAGAAGCACTCCAGATTTAATTTTCTTTTGCTTATATAGTGTAGCTAGGCCATTATTGAAGAATAATGTAGATGCTTTGGTGTATTCCAGCTTTAGTTAATGTGGCATGTATAGGTTGTCTGCCTCCATGATTCCTTATTCCCCTCTGATTACAGCTCTCCTATTGCATCCTACATTTCCCAAGACTCAGATGGGTTGGGTTTTATCACTGCATTTGTTCTGAGCCCTAAATGCAGCAAGTGATAGAACAGTGACATAGATCTTCTGTTCTGAACTTCAGTGTACGTAATCTTCTATGTCTTCTCTTAGGGTCCTATTAGATGGGCCGATCAATAATGTAAATGAGCGCCGATCTGCGAGATCTGCACTCGTTTACTGATCCTATTATACTGCTCAATAATGGTATAGCAAGAGCTGCACAGACATCGTTAGCCTAAACTGTTATATATTACCTGTCCGCTACTGGTCTTCTCCTGCCTTCTGCTCACTTCCTGGTGGCTGCAGCTTCAGAGCGGCCTGTGATTGGATAAGCAGCCTGTCAGCTCAGAGCCCAATTTTAAACTGCAGCCACTGGGAAGTGAGCAGAGGTAGGAGAAGACTAGGAGTGTGGACAGGTAATGTATCACAGTTTATTCAGTTATTAGCCATGCATCACTGCACATAGTGATGCGTAGTCTGCGGACGATGATTTTAGGTCCCGACCTAAAGACAAGATCAACTGATAATTGTCATTGGCTGATCGTTGTCTGTTATGGTGTGTTTACACAGACAGATTTATCTGACAGAATTTTTAAGGCAAAGCAAGGAACAGACTATAAAGAGGAAACATATCCTCTCTTCAAATCCATTCCTGGCTTTGGATTCCAAAATCTGCCAGATAAATCTGTCTGTGTAAATGCACCAATACACAAAGCAATAATTGCCGAATCGGCCCACTATCACTCTGTGTAATAGGGCCTTTACATACAGGGGAGATTAGTGTTAGGCTGCATCTCACAGGACACACTACACAATTTGTATACAGCAGAGACAGACAGCATGGTCAGGGGAGTTGTATAACTCTGCAGATAATTGCTGTTTGGACTAACCTACTATTACATATCACTTCTCTCTCAGTCCCATAGAGATAGCCGCACAATTCTATAGATTGTATTAAAAGGTAAAGCTTGGTGGGAAAGGTCCTGAGCTGCGAAGAGGGATCTGACAGGTGAAGATGTGATTATGTAGTTTACAGGGAGTCAGCTGATCCGGACAGGCCACTTCAGGTTACACATGAAGACATGTAAGTTTTGGGTTGTCACATGACCCATCTGCAGCAGTGAAATGTATGGATGCGGCTGAGCTGGAAAGAAATAGATGACACTGCAAGATATAGGAAAAATTGAGTGCTTCTTTAAGACTGAAATAAGGCATTAATCAAAGGCAGCAATGGATCCAAAAGGAATGGGAACTAAAGAAAAAGCAATAATTTCCTTGCTACTTTATCGACTTCTCACATGCAATGTTTTACATCTTTACTGTAGTTAATGGCTAGGTAGGGGGCCTTTCTATCAGCCTAAAATGCAGTCATGATATTTTAGAAATTATATTTGTCTAAACCCAACAACCCCGTGAATTCTAATATATGAAAAAGTAGACCCAGTTAATCAGGTTATACTACTTTACTGGTTTATGCAGTTTGTCACTACTACTACACTGAAAAGGCTGCTTTTCTAGCTTTACTCAGTTTTTAGTTTAGTTTTTTTTTTTACCTTGTAGTTCCAGAAAGGCATAAAAGGCTCTTAAACTAGTGTCGTAAGTTGCCAAGAATCTGCATTCAAAAGCCGCTGTCTAGGTTTGGGCCAGTTTCACACAAAGCCTATTACAGGTGCAATTGTTGCACAGTTATTATAGCCGAGCGAAAATGTTAGTTTACTGACTCAAACTGATGCCATCTGTTCCTGATAGAATTGTTTTGCTTTAGTGGCAAGGAAAAGGGTGTTTAAGGAGTGATAACACTAGATAAAAGCCGAAACATGGCTTTAGCTTGGTGGTTCACTTTATAGGTGATCTGCAGGTACACAATATAGATGTGTATACATACACAATAGAAACAAAGTATTTGCTGTTTCTAATATTTTATATAGCACAATGTCAAAACCTTTGATTTAATTTTGCTTTTGTGCTTTAGATGCTATATGTAACTAATACTTAATAAGCCCTATAACATAAAACGTATTAGGTAAACCAGATACTATACAGCTAACAAGACATTGTCTTTTCAGCAGCACCTAGAATTTCAGCAGAAGTCTTCTTCCTGAAACACTGGTATAGAAACAAGACAATCACAACGTGATAGTAATATATTAAGTTAGACCCATCAGAAGGTGTCCTGTATTGTTTTGTAGACATGTTATTGGCCTACAAGGAGCGTTCCATCTTTGATTTATAACAGCCTGCATGCGATTTTGTTTTCCCAAAGGCTTCTACTGCTTTTAATTTTGAGTTAAAGGGGATATCAAGGATTAGAAAGACAGTTACTGGCAAAAACAGCAACACTTTTGTCATCCGGTTGTGTGTGGTATTGCAGTTAAGCTCCATTCACACCAATAGAACTGCACAGCAAAATCACTGTTTTTGGAAGAAAGGAACTTTTTTTCCAAGCTCTTTAATGTGAATTATGTTGCCCTATGTGATAGCAGGATATGACAGTGCTAGAACTGATGTCAGAGATATAGGTATATGTGATATGAAACATCCTGACAGGACTCCTGCTTAATCCACCCACACAGGGTGATTAACAGCCTTCTGTATATTTAGATGCTGGTCCTAGGGTCCAGTCTGAATTTATTTAGCATCAGAGCGCAGCTTGCGTCTCATCCTGTTCTTTGGGCAGCATAAATCACCTGACAGATTTGTAAAGTGAATGTATCAGCTAGATTATATTTTTTTACTGCTTAGAGAAAGCTACCAAAACAGGTTTTTCCTAATTTATTTCTATTTTATGATTGTAATTTCTTTACTTTTTGTACATTACTATGGGGGCAGCTTTTTCTGTACAATTCTAACAGCACTTTGTGATATGCTTTACAGCAAGCCTCATAGACCTAGATGACAAGACAGGACCTGTCCCATAATTAGAGCGAGGAGGTTCTCCCTCCAGGTTACAGAACGTGGTTTAATTAAAGTGGTATGCACTTACAAAATAGCTTGTTGACCCACAATATGAAAGTGCATAACACTTGAATTGCATTCGGTCATTAATAGTGCAGCATCTGCTCTACAATACCATGAGGGCCATTCATGTCTGTCAGCCAGCCTGTCCTTAAAGAGGATTTAGTAGCCAACTCTGCCCATGTCTATTACATTAGGCATAGGATATACAATGATATGTAGACACTTGCCTCAATAACATTACTTATAGCAGAAAATCACAGCAGATCTCATTAAAGCAGTATAAAACAGCAGGGTAACCAATATCAAGGAATCCTATAGCAAAGTATAATATAATTTGTCCAATATTTTCTTTATGTAATGCTTTAATAGGCAACGTTGTAAGTATTGTATGTGCATATAAAATTATTTCATCTACTACAGTTTGTGGGCATTTCTTTAGAGATGGATTTTGCTCTTCTATACGGGCGGATCTGTCACTGTTTATCTGTCATCACAACCGGATCCAGCAATAGTAGGTCACATGAAGTTAGACAAGTAGCTTACGTGACAACAGGAAATAGGGTCATGATCGTTCATTTCACAACTATGTAGGTGACCTGATGCAGACAAAATTCAGTTAACCTTATGGTTATTGCGTGATGGTATCTTGGGATTAGATATTTCCCTTAAAGGGAATGTGTCACCTTTTTTTTTTTTTTTTTTTTTTTAATGATTAGAATCAGATACTAAAAGTTGCTGCTCTTTTATTCCAATGTTTCTATTTTCTGACTTTATTTCACTTTTTGTACATTGTTATGAAAGCTGCCATATTGCCTGAGCTGTTTTAACAGCATTTAGTGACATGCTTTACCGCAAGCCTCATGGACATAGACGACCATAGACAGTCTGTTCCTTTGGGATTAATATGAAACACCAAGAGTGTGCTCTGTGACCTTTGGAGAGGTCATGCTACAGGGATCTGTTATCTATTGGGAACTGCAAGATATCAGGGTTATTTTATAATAGATAGTAACATGGAAAAATTAGAAAGGGGGGAAAAAAAAAAAAAAAAAAAAAAAAAAAAGTCACCAAAAATTCTTTAAAAATGTTTAACATAAAAAATACAAATAAGTTAATTTTCTTATGACACATTCCCTTAATGCCATATAAGCTCTAAAACTTGAAGGAATCAGCCACGCAATGCAGGAAACAAATATTCACCTGTCGAATACTGGTTCAAACAGAATTTAGACCAACAATGGGCGAAAAGCCCTTGATAAATTTCCCCCAGTGTGTCCTAATGCAACAGGGACTGGAGGTAACATTGAACATTAAAAGGGTCTAAGTGTTAAGTGTGATTTTAAATGAACTGGTGCCAGAAAGTTATACAGACTAGAATTACTTATGTACTGAGAGATTTTTTTTTTTTATACTGATCAGCTGCTGTATTTCCCCTCTCCAGTTTGACACTGTGCTGCCTATTGCCACCTCTATCCCTGTAAGGAACTGTCCAGAACAGATGTTTTGCAACTGCTTTGCACTTCCCGACACATAGGTGGCAACAAAGAGCACCATGTGAGACTGGTGAAACTTTACTTTCTGCATGGCATACAGGGCCGCTAAGTACTTGAAGGCTAGAAGTGATTTTCGTTTTTAAAGTAATTTACAAGTATGTATAAGTCAACTTGTGCCAGAAAAGTAAACAATTCTTCTTTGGAGTACCCCTATATATAATCCTCCATGCAGACCAGTTTTATAATGTATTCTGTATAGATTTTGCCTGCTCACCTCCTGCATGCCAGTGTGTGAGTGTGTATATGTATGTGTATGTGTATGTGTGTAATATTACATATACACATCCACATCCAATTCTATTCAGTCTCTTTCCCAGTCAATTCCAAACTGCTGCTTTCTGCTAAAGACAGAAAAGCTCACACACAGATTTTTATGTCTCCCCCTCCTCCCCCCTCCCTTCTGGGACAGTAGATGTAAACAAGCCCCTGGCTGGCTTTATCTACAACATTGTAGCTTGTTTCTAATGCTGGGAGGGTTATTCTGAGGTAAAAATTGCCAATAATAAACTCACTAATTCTCCCAGAATTACAAAGAACTATAAAGTTGCAGATAAAGCCATACAGGGACTTTCTTACATCAGCTGTCTCAGAAGGGAGGGGAGAGGAGGGGGAAAACAGAGAAAGGCTCACACACCGATTTGTGTCATCAGCAGAAAGCAGCAGCTGAGAACTGGTGGAAGTAGACAGAGACCATGGGCAGCAACATATCAAAAGTTATGTTTCAGGGTAATACCCCTTTAAGCCCTGTTAAGAGACCAAGGAAAAAAAAAAAAAAAAAAAAAAAAAGTTAAACATACTGAATACAGCAATCATACGCTAACTGCAACAAGTCTTATGCACAGGTTAAATGTTTATTTAGACAACATTAAAATATAGTATGTGAAATTAAAACTCATTTACATGATTTTATATTATACTCCATGTTTTATGTGAAAAAATATACACAGTGATACATTTTACTGTACAGGTAGGAATTATTGGCTATTCAGCACTTGTTTCTGTTTCCTGTAGAGAAACATAGGGGGAAAAAGTGGATTTAAGACTTGGAACAATAGTATTTATAAACTAGAAATTTTACAAGTAATAAAAGGAAGCAGTCAAAACAAACACCCACTGTGCAGGCCGTGTGTGTGTGTGTGTGTGGGGGGGGGCACACGTTCAGGGAAGGAACTCTGATGTATACTCACCCTGTGCTCCTGAAGTGCCACATCACCACCTCCGACAGCCGCTAGAACTAATTATCCCCTGGCTTCCTGCTAAGTTATGAATTCGGGGTGGGGGGTACCGGACCTAATGTATTGCCTGCAGTTGTGTTCTGACTTCACTGACTTGCTGAGAATGCAATCCATCAATTGGGGTCTAGGAGTGGTCACATGGTGCTACAGAACAGGTAACTATAAATGTATTATTGTTACCAGGATTTTCCGCTCTCCACTTCCTGCTCCCTTTAGGGTACAAACACACATGACTGATCCGCAGCGGATTTCTTGCTGCGAATTCGCAGCGAGATCATCTGCAGGTCCCTGCCCTGTAATGTCTATGGGCAGACATACTTGCAGCAGGATGTCAATGTCGGAAGACAGTCCCCCCGTTAACCCCCCGCCTGAGCATGTACACTACCTGCTCCGCGATCCGGCTTGCTTTGGGGGTTCCTGACTAGACGTCCTGCTCAGCCAGTCAGTGTACTGCCCTGCCGCAGTACACCGATCGGTTAAGCGGGACGTCCACCTGGGAACCCCTGAAGCCGGATTGTTTGTACCCTTAAAGTGAATCTTTCGTCACAAATATGCTCTGTGAAGCGGTGGCATCTGTGCATATATGTTAAAGGGAAGCTTTCAGCAGGTTAGAAGTCTCTAACCTGCTGATAAGTCCCAATAGTGCACAGAGCCCTAGGATGAAGGCAAATTTCTCACCTTTATCCTCTGTGCTGTTTGGTTAATTTGTAGTTCAATACATATGTGAACGAAGCTGCCCTCAGGACACAGATCCACCTTGGCCAGCCCACAGCTTCTAATGAATTATGGGGGCGGCACTCTGCAGTGACGAAACGTCGGCGCTCATCACTGCAGAGCACTGTATAAATGCTAAATGAAGTGCAGTAGTCCCACCCCCAGTGCGCCAAGCCAGACATGGCAGCAGATAATAAAAGAGCCTTATCAGGATGTATAGTAGCTTGACAGGGATTTGTACATGACAGCAATATGAACAGTTAGTTCAGGCGGACCTCTCAGGTACACTATATGATTTATACATCAGCTTGGTGATGCTGCACATTATCTGGTCACAATCCCAACAAAGCGGTGACTTATAGAGTTCTAACAAAAAGGCTTATACTAGGCCTAGTCTGATCTTACCTTCTCTTAATGGGGCTTTGGGATACACATTTTCCTTGACATCATGCTGGAATGCTTTGGATGGATCAAATCTCCTTACACCTTGTAGCTCATGCAACTGGGATTGAAGCAGCTTTTCTGTTTGCTTCTCCTTGGAAAGCTGGGCCTTTAGTTTGGCCAACTCCTAAGAGGGAGAAAACCCACTAAGTTAAAAAGCTGTGCATTATTGTATAGAAAATAGTCTATTAAAACAACAATTTTTTTTTGAGGGGTGTACATTTCTATGAATTTTATTAAAGCTTTTTCAAGCTTTTTTTAGTCTGGTATTGGGACATGCAAACCCATGAGCCTACAAGACTCATGCATGCCAAAGCTAGTTATTAGAAGCTTTCACTATCAGACTGCAGGGCCTACAGATAGTCTTATCGATACTCTGTACAACCACCATTTAACAGCACTTGTTAAGTTAAGAACCTTAGAGTGCAGTAGAGAACATAAGACACAAAACCATGTAGTATGCATTCTACATCTCTCTATGCTCAATGTAAGATAAGTTAGGACCAAAAAGGTCTATAGATACTGTAAAATAAGGGCCTGTTTAGTGTCAAGTGCTACAATGGTTATTCATCACCAAGTAAACCTCAATACAACAGCCACCAGCATGTACATGGTTACTGGGATAGCAGCATTAGTCTGGGAAAAGGTGGCGACGAGGGGGGCCACCATCAAGCATATGGACAGTGGTTGGATTTACGAGACTATACCTTTAAAGCCATAGAGTGTACCTGCCAAACAGTACCTGCTTAAGCTGAGTGTTCTCAGTCTTGAGCTTCATGACATGCTTAATCTTCTGCTTCTGATTCTGGTGACCAAGCAGCTTGGCATATGCGTCACTGAGCTTGTTTAGTTCATCCTGAGCTGCACCTTGTTCACTAAGTAAGGCGTTTTTCTCAGCTTCAAAAGCATCCAATTGTTGCTGTAGGGTGTTAAGAGAGCCGTAAACGCAGGATCATCATGAGGTTAATGGGGCAGTCCAGTATTTGCAAACCACAAGAAAAGAACCACTAGCAGATTCCATATAAGTGAATGGGTGCCTTCTGATGTCAGATGCTGGATTTTAAATGTTGTTCCCCATTCATGTCATTTACGGCCACATAGTCAGAATGAGTAGAGGGACGTCATGCAGATTACAGGTTGATGTGTATACCAGTGCAACGTGGATAACATGTGATATGGGTGTCTGTTACATTTCAGTACTAGTGACAGGCCCAAGGCAATCCACTAATGAAGACAAATGTAAACTGGGAGTATGCCCTATACACAAACAGGTGTGCAAATAAATCCTAGTAAGAAAGCTTACCTGAAATGGACGGACTTTATTTTGCAACTCCTCAAACATTGTACGCCACTGGCTTGCTTCTAATAAAATAGCCTCATTAGATTCTTTACTGTGTGAAAGAACAGATTGAAAAAAAAAATAATATAATATATACACACACACACACAAAACTTATAGGACCTTAAGCATTCTTTTAAGCACTCTGTAATGGCCATATTCAGGACACTTTTACAGAGCGTTATATTCAACACTATCACACATAGAATGATTGAAAAAGTATAATATTACCTTGAACATTCCTCTTGCAGTTCTCTGAATTGAGATTTAAGCCTCTCCAGTTCACTATTTCGCTCATCTAGTTCACGCTCTGTTGTATCTAAGGTCTTCTCGAGGTCTCCAACTTGCTTCTCTAACTGGTCATTCGTTCTCTTTGCAGATTCTTGTAGCTCACAGAGTTGCTGCTCCAGTTCTTCCATGATTTTGTTGGATGTGATGCTTAGCTTGTGAACTTCTTCCGCCAACAGTACCTTGTTTCTTCTCTCCACCTCCTGAAGGTGTTGTGCCATCTCATCTTTGGTTTTAGAAGCCTCCTTTTGCAGCTCAAGTACCTGAAGCTCTAACTCAAATATGGTTTTGCTTGACGACTCTCGCAGATCTAACAGTTGTTTCTCTCTCTCAAGCAATTGGTTTTCTAGGTCTTCCTTCGTTTGGTTGGACTCTGCTTTCAAATTACAGATTTGCAGTTCCAACCCTTGCATGTCTTTTACTTTACTTTCAAGATCTTGTTTTAGACTCTTATTCTCTTCTTCTGCTACAGTAAACTTTTCAAGTAAGGAAACATTAGTCGATTTCAAAGACTCAATTTCTGTTGTTGCCGAAACCTGAAAACTAAAATAAGGGAAGTAATTAGAAGGAGAGTTTATAGCTGAATAAACAAGAAAACACAATGTTCCTGATTTGGGGGTTCACACTATGAAGTAACTTTGGGCTTTAACCCCTAGACGACCCTGGACGTAGGGTTACGTCATGGAAGTCTGTCCCCAGACGACCCATGACGTAACCTTACGTCACGGGTGTTATTCCCGCTATGAAGCGCGCTCCGGAGCGGAGCGCGCTTCATAGGAGGTGGGGGCCGGCTGCAGTGAGCAGCCGGGACCTCACCGGCAATGACACGCTGCAGCGATCGCGCTGCCGCGTGTCATTAACCCCTTAAACGCCGCGATCACGGCGCGACCGCGGCGTTTAAGTGTAAGTGACAGGGGGAGTCCCCTGTCACTTACCGATCGGGACCCCCGCAGTGTGACTGCGGGGGTCCCGATCGGTATAACGGACTGCTGGAGGTCTCTTACCTGTCTCCATGCGGTCCGATCGGCGCTCTGCTACTCTAAGCCTGCACAGGCAGGCTCAATGAGCAGAGCGCCGATAACACTGATCAATGCTGTGCCTATGGCATAGCATTCATCAGTGTAAAAATCAAACTAATCTATGTACAAGTCCCCCAAAGGGACTTCAAATGTGTAAAAAAAAAAAAGTTAAAAACACTAATACACTACCCCAAAACCCCTCCCCCAATAAAAGTTGAAATCACCCCCCTTTCCCATTATATAAATAAAACATATAAAAATAAATAAATAGATAAACATATAATATACCGTAGCGTGCGTAATTGTCCGATCTATTAAAATATAACAAGTGTCATTGTGACCGGTAAACGGCGTACACGAAAAGAGGGGGAAAAGTGCGCAGATTACCGATTTTATGTTACATTATATATATAAAAAAATTAATAAAAAGTGATCAAAACGTCCGATCTTCACAAATATGGTATTAATAAAAACTAGAGATCATGGCGGAAAAAATGACACCCCATACAGCCCCGTAGGTGCAAAAATAAAACCGTTATAAGCGTCACAATAGTCCCATTTTATTTATAATTAATTGCCAAAAAAAAGGATTTCATTTAAAAAAAATATATAACATTAGAGAATCTGTGTAAACCTGCATATGGTTGTGTTCGGGCTGACCTATAGAATAATTGTATCATGTCGCTGTTACCATATAGTGCATAACGTAGACACAGGAACCCCCCAAACCTTACCATATTGCATTCTTTTTTGCGATTTCATCAATTTATATCTTCATAAATAATATATTTGGGATTCCATCATACATGTTATGGGAAAATGAATGACGCCATTACAAAGTACAACTATTCCTGTAACAAATAAGCCCTTACATGGCCTGTAGATAAAAAACTGAGAGTGCTAGAGCTCTTAGGAGGGGAGGAGGGAAAAACGGAAACACTAAGATCAAAATTTGCGCGGTCCACTGGGTCATTTTGGGCCTGGTCCTCAAAGGGTTAAAGAGTCACTGTCGTATTTTTTTTTTTTTTGCAGAAATCAATAGTCCAGGCGATTTTAAGAAACTTTGTAATTGGGTTTATTAGCCAAATCTGCCATTATCTGCATGTAAAAAGCCTTTTCCCAGCCCCCCCCCCCTCCTTCCTCTTTTTCATCCACTCTGAAAAATCTGAAAATTGTGACTTGTTGCAGGAGACGTACCCTGTCTGCTCTAGGGAGAGGGGAGGGGGGAGGAGGAAGGAGGGAGTTAGCCGACAGCAGAAAGCAGATAACAGAGGATTACAGTTACAGGCAAGGAGCTGGGTGACAGCTGTAATCCGAGCTCAGACAGGTCACTGGTGACTGTCACAGGAGATATCCTGTGAGGGATTTGTAGATTAACTCTTTGTTGTCCTGTTTTGGTCTTTTCTTTAGCTCTCTCCATAGGAGAACAATGAAGACAGGGGGGAGAGCTTCAAACTGCTTTTTCATTATAAAAATGCATTTTTCGGATAATAAACCCAATTACAAAGTTTCTTAAAATCGCCTGGACTATTGATTTCTGCAAAAAAAATTTTCACGACAGTGACACTTTAAAGTATACCAGTCAAACAAACACTTCGGTCTAAGTGCTCACCACACTAGCAATATAAAACTGATAAACAAAACATGAATATTGTGGCTTATCAATAATGGTTTTGCCTCTCAGAACAAAAAAAACAAAAAAAACTGAAAATTAGGTATAGAAGGATGAACAGTTTTTTTTGCATCTATAACAAGTTATATATATTCCATAACACCAATAACACCAAGACTATTGTAAATACCTTTCAGTTTCTGAAAGTTTACACAAGGTGCTGGCATGTTCTTCTTTCAGCTCTGAGATTTTCCTTTTGTGCTTTTCTTTTGCATTTTCCAGCTCTTGGTTTTTCCTGTGAACACAAGTAGTGTAAAAAGGCTTGACCTGCAGAATTTTACTGAATTCTGAGAATCAGAGTTAGAGGGCCATCAATGAGGTTATCACAACTACTTGAACAATCTTCCTTTGTTTTCTCCACAACAACCATTTACCTTTCGTCTCATTTGGAAGCCAATGTTAGTGTCAGGACTTGCCCAGTAATATCCAAGTCAAAAAGTCTTGGTCACCAGGCAGACATGATTAACCCTTTAAATACAGGGGCAACATTTTCATTGGTAACCAGAAATAATACCTGCAAGGGAATACTTTAGATGATTTTATATTTGCTAGCCAGCCTTGTTGGGGGGGGGGGGGGGGGGGGGGGGGGGGGGTCTTGAGGACTGACATTAAGACACTGCTCCAGCCAATAGCACAGCTCACCCTTTTAAAGTTTCTTCCAGACGACCAAGCTCCTCTGCCCTCTCTTTGTTCACTTGCTCTAGTTTGAGAATCATTTTCTCAGCTTCTTCCTCCTGTTGTTGTAGTCTATCAAGTTCATCCAGCACCCCCTCCAGCTCATCTTCCAGAAGACTCCTCTCTTTCGCCATTTCCTCTTGCACTTTCTGCAGTTCCAGCTTAAGAGCACTGGAGGTCTCCTAAGGTGAGAGAAGATTCATAACTACATTCAGTACCATCAGAGGTGGTGGGCATCATACGTAAACTTTCCAACAGAACAGGCATCAGTGCTCCAGATCTCACCATTTCCTTCTGCAACTGCATTTTCAGTTCTTCTTCTCGCCTTTGTAAGGCCTCACACTGCCCATCTCCTTGGCTCACTTTCTCCTTTAAGGCTTCCAATTCCACATATAAACTGTTCTTTTTTGTGTTGCTTTCAGTTAATAGATTTTCTGTAACATACAGGAATAAAGCAAATCAGTTTAGACAATTGTCTATGACTTCTTAAGCCATACCCCATTCTACCATAGAATATATATTATACAGTACAGCCTGTACCGGACATATAACCAATGTCACCGTCTGGCAGGACACGTGCAGTACATCAGCATCAAATTGACATACGCTTGTTGTGTGCTGCAGATGTCTGGTCCAGCGAGGACGTCGGCTCAGTGAAGATTAGGGGACAACTCTTGACACAGCAGGCTACTACACCTGTTTATGCCATCTGTGACTACTTCAGCCCTGAGGACCACCCTGGCATCCCACACCAGCCACAACCTCTTCCCAATTACGGTGACTTGCTGATCCCATAGAACTGCCCTGCTCAGCCAGTCAGTGGCTGCAGTGGTGTTTCATTCAAGTCAATTGGCTGAAGGGGTCAGTCCCTGTAAAGTCAACACATCAGGTGGTGACTAGTGATGAGCAAACAGTGGAAAAATTTCCACCTTAGGCCATGTGACCGAACACAGTCAACTCCCAGCGTCTGGAGAAATTGGGGGCCTCCCTAGGGCTGCCATGAAACATGGCTTTATCCATGTTTTCCAGCACTTTCCAGGTGGCATCTATTTTCTCCAGACACCGGGAGTTGAATGTTCAGTTTGTGTTCGACCACATGACTGAACATGGACATTTTTCTGATTTTCGCTCATCACTAGTGGTGCCCAGTGGGGTACCAGAAGCCTCAGCACAGCATCTGACTGTGTAGTCTAATGGTATAGCTTAAGTAAACCTGCCAGACCAACTCTGCCACTTACCCTTTTCTTGCAGCATTACAGTATACTTGTCCTCCAGTTCTCGCATTTTGGCCAATAGTTCCTCTTCCTTTTGCCTGAAGTCCTCTCCTTGGCTTACTTGTTCTTGCTCTTTCTGCTTTAAACGCTCCTCAGCTTGGTCTATGAGCAGCTTGTAGTTTTCAGCTTTCAAAAGGACATCACTGAAAACAGAGCAACACATTTGTTCCACATCAGGCATAGTAGCTTTGTTTCACATGAGGCATAGCATTCTAAAGAAACTGGAACTGCAATTTTGGTTACAGGGACTCTAAGGGTCCTATTTCACGGGTCGATGGAGGCTTGATCAATTATGTAAACGAGCTCTGATCTGCTAGATTGGTGTTTACTGGGCCTATTACACAGCCCGATAATCGTTTAGTGAGGGCTGCAGGGACATTGTTACCGATGTCCTTGCAGCCCTTGTTTAAACACCATACATTACCTAAACATGTTGCAGGTATTCTCCTGGGCTCCTTCCTCCCGGTCCCGCGCCCAGCAGCTTTAGAGCGGCCTGTCTGAGTTGACAGACTGCTCCTGGCCAATGATTGGCTGAGCAGTCTGTCAGCTCAGACAGGCCGCACCAAAGCTGTTGATGCGGGCGGGACCAGGAGGAAGAAGGAGCGCAGGTGAAGACCTGCAACACGCTTAGGTAAAGCATGGTGCTTGTGAAATCGGTCGCCCAATTATCGCTCCGTGGAATAGGACCCCAAGTCCCCTGAAAGTGAATGGGCCTTATCTATTAAAACAAAAAACGTTATACACTCACCGGCCACTTTATTAGGTACACCTGTCCAACTGCACGTTACCACTTAATTTCTAATCAGCCAATCACATGGTGCATTTAGGCATGGTCAAGACAATCTCCTGCAGTTCAAACCAAGCATCAGTATGGGGAAGAAAGGTGATTTGAGGGCCTTTGAACGTGGCATGGTTGTTGGTGCCAGAAGGGCTGGTCTGAGTATTTCAGAAACTGCTGATCTACACGCACAACCATCTCTAGGGTTTACAGAGAATGGTCCGAAAAAGAAAAAACATCCAGTGAGCGGCAGTTCTGTGGGCGGAAATGCCTTGTTGATGCCAGAGGTCAGAGGAGAATGGGCAGACTAGTTTGAGCTGATAGAAAGGCAACAGTGACTCAAATAGCCAACCGTTACAACCAAGGTAGGCAGAAGAGCATCTCTGAACGCACAGTATGTCGAACTTTGAAGCAGATGGGCTACAGCAGCAGAAGACCACACCGGGTGCCACTCCTTTCAGCTAAGAACAGGAAACTGAGGCTACAATTTGCACAAGCTCATCGAAATTGGACAGTAGAAGATTGGAAAAATGTTGCCTGGTCTGATGAGTCTCGATTTCTGCTACGACATTCGGATGGTAGGGTCAGAATTTGGCGTCAACAACATGAAAGCATGGATCCATCCTGCCTTGTATCAACGGTTCAGGCTGGTGGTGGTGGTGTCATGGTGTGGGGAATATTTTCTTGGCACTCTTTGGGCCCCTTGGTACCAATTGAGCATCGTTGCAACGCCACAGCCTACCTGAGTATTGTTGCTGACCATGTCCATCCCTTTATGACCACAATGTACCCAACATCTGATGGCTACTTTCAGCAGGATAATGCGCCATGTCATAAAGCTAGAATCATCTCAGACTGGTTTCTTGAACATGACAATGAGTTCACCGTACTCAAATGGCCTCCACAGTCACCAGATCTCAATCCAATAGAGCATCTTTGGGATGTGGTGGAACGGGAGATTTGCATCATGGATGTGCAGCCGACAAATCTGCGGCAACTGTGTGATGCCATCATGTCAATATGGACCAAAATCTGAGGAATGCTTCCAGCACCTTGTTGTATCTATGCCACGAAGAATTGAGGCAGTTCTGAAGGCAAAAGGGGGTCCAACCCGTTACTAGCATGGTGTACCTAATGAAGTGGCCGGTGAGTGTATATTGCCCATACCAACCACTTTTATTTCACCAGAGCAGTTTTGAAAGTAAGAGTGACAGGCTGTACAGAGTAGCTTTGTACATTTACCGGGTTATCCAGGCAAAACATATTGATTAGCTATCAGTATGCTCAGTGACCAGCCAGGTGCAGCCACTACACAGTGGGCACAGACTACTGCTTCCGGCCCCATTGACTGTATTCCTCAGTATGTATTGCTTAGAAAACCCCTGTACCTTTATGTACATTATATAACAAGAAATGAGCAGTAAAACATTGCAAAACTCTGCAAAAAAAAGACCCCCCCCCCCCCCCAAAAAAAAAACGAAAAAAAAAAACCAGAACTGTGAGGCTCACCTCATCTGCTCTAGAGTAGCATTCAGTTTCTTCTCAGTCTCAGTTTTCTCCTGGACCAACTTCCTCTTTTCCTCTTCTGTTTCAGCACTGTGTGAAGGAACACCACATTCCTTACATTAGTGAATGATGGATAAATAAAGCTGGGTCTACATGTAATTCCCTTTAATAGTTACTTTACTTCATAGAACACCAATAGTGATGAGCAAGCATGCTCGTCCGAGCGTGGTACTCAATCGAGTATTAGGGTACTCTATGGTACTCGTTACTCGGACGAGCATCTTGCGATACTCGAGGAAATCTCATCATCCGTTTCCTGTAAGTTTGGGCGCTATTTCTCAGCCAATCCACATGCAGGAGACTCTTTGGTACATCCTGCGATCACGTGGGACCCATACATGTCGATAGCAGCGATTGGTTGGCCAGATCAGATGACCCTGCCATATAAAACGCGCAGCCAGCAGTGCTCGCTTCAGACGTGTGCTGGAAGAGATCAGGGACAGAGCTGTTGCTTCTCAGGGAGAGCGTCAGTGTAGGATTTAGCGTTCCAGTAGGCATGGAATACTAGCAATACAAACAGCCATTTCCAGGGCTTCAAATAGTTTAAACCCTTCCCGCTAAAGTCAGTAAATGTACTGACTTGTAGGATAATAGTTCCAGCACCAGTCAGTACATTTACTGACCTGCTTCCAATGCTCGCTGTTTACACAAACAGAGCCCGGGAGCTGCAACTAAACTGTCAGCTGATAGCTGACAGTTTAGTGTAACTGCCTCTGGACCCCCAAAGGGGGTCCAGCATCGGCAATCGCAGGCATTGGTGGATCAGTAACTGTAATCGGTGTGGTAAAAAACACATAGGATTACATTGGAGTCTCTGGAAAGAAAATGACAATGTTAAACTTTTTTTACTCCTACTTTGCATTTATTCCTGTGAAATGCCTTAAGGGTGAAAAAACGGTATGAATGTCAATTTGAATACTTGAAAGGGTGAAGATTTCAAAATGGGGTAAATTATGGGGGTTTCTAGTATACAGGCCTTTAAAATATACTCCAAAACTGAACTGGTGCCTAAAGCATTTCTAAATTTGAAATTTTCATGAAAAATTAGAAAATTGCTACTAAACATTTATGGCCTCTAACATCCTAAAAAAAGTAAAAGCATGTTCACCAAATGCTGTTAATATAAAGTAGACTTCTTATAGATATGAACTAATAAATGACGTATTACTATTTTCCTTATTTGCAGAGACTTTAGAGAAATGCGCTTTTTAAAACATTTTTAACAATATTTTGGAGTTATTCACAAAAAATTTTAAAGACATCAACTAGGGCTGGGCGATAATGGCCTAAATAAATATCGCGGTTTATCGTACATGTAGCCGCGGTAACGATAAATTGACCGATAATTATAACACGCCCCTTTTAAAAGCCACACCCCTTTTGAAAACCCCATTTTCTGATGGTAATACAAACGTGAATTTATTCCATATAACAATGTGCAGCAAACTTTATAAGTAATACACAACGTTTTGGCATCTCCTACACCATTTTCAAGTGCCACTTGAAAATGGCATAGGAGATGCCAAAACGTTGTATATTATATGTGAAGTTTTCTGCACATTGTTATATGGAATAAATTCACGTTTTCACGTTTGTATTATCAGAATATTTTTTACTAGCTGATTTTTTTACGTCTGCTGGCACCCACAGTTCGTTTAGTGTGCTACCTATATTTTTTGCTATACCTATCTATCCATCTCTCCTATCTGTCCATCTATCCATCTCTCCTATCTGTCCATCTATCCATCTCTCCTATCTGTCTATCTATCCATCTCTCCTATCTGTCTATCTATCCATCTCTCCTATCTGTCTATCTATCCATCTCTCCTATCTGTCTATCTATCCATCTCTCCTATCTGTCTATCTATCCATCTCTCCTATCTGTCTATCTATCCATCTCTCCTATCTGTCTATCTATCCATCTCTCCTATCTGTCTGTCTATATCTATCTGATATCTACCCCCAGTCACTGTCACGTGCTGTTCTAACCCCCACCTCTCCCGCACATACTGTTGTTGCAGGGGTCAGGTATAGGTTGGCACCTCCTTGCTCCACCGGGCACCGCTCTCTCTCTCCCGCACAGGAAGGAATCCTCTGCGCCCCGTCACTCAGTTTTGTAGCACATATATCTGCCGGCAGCGTCCCGGGCAGATCACACATGGCTGGTTCCAACACTGCCAAAAGATAACGGGACGCCGAGGATTCCTGTGCGGGGACAGAGTGCGGTGCCCAGTGGAGCGAGGATGTGCCGACCCATACCTGACCCCAAATGTATGTGCGGGAGAGGTGGGGGCAGGGCACACCGTGCAGCTTCCAGAGAAGCGAGTGAGCCGCCCGGCAGCAGCAGTGCTGAGCACACAGCACGCCTGTGCGCAGCCTGTCAGATCCCCAGTCCTCCTCTTCAGGAAGATTAACTGAGGGGAGCAGAGCATGCGGCCGCAGGGTGAGGGGAGGAGGAGGGGGGGGGGGGAAATACCGCAGATACCGTCCTGACAGAGTTGAGGTCGGTTAACCGACGCCAGTGACGGTATCGGTATTTTGACGGTGTTACGCCCAGCTCTAACATCAACTCATTTACCACTAACATAGTGGAATATGTAACTAAAAAAAAAAATCTTTGAATCACAAGGCTAGGTAAAAGCATTCCCAAGTTATTAATGAATAAAGTGACACGTCATATTCATAAAATTTGCCTTGGTCCTTAAAGGAGACCTGTCACCCCCCGTGCCGGGGTGACAGGCTCCCGACCCCCCGTTACAGCCCCCTATACTCACCTGATCCCGCTTCCTGAGCCGGTCGGGTCACTGAGATATGAGCGCCCGAAGCACGGCACGCGCTCACAGGAGAGTCCGACACTCAGAGAATGAATGGGGAGTCCGATGCTCAGTCATTCTCTATGGACATCGGACTCTCCTGTGAGCCCGCGCGCCGGGCTTCGGACGCTCATATCTCCGTGACCCGACCGGCTCAGGAAGCGGGACCCGGCGGGATCAGGCGAGTATAGGGGGCTGTAACGGGGGTCGGGAGACAGGTCCTCTTTAAAGCCATTTCAGGCCTGGTCCTGAAGGTGTTTAGTATTACTACAGACTGCTGGCTGGGACTTTCTGTGCTTTTTTTTTTATTTGTATAGCGCACACAGATTCCGCAGTGGAGTACCCGGAGGAAACACATGCAAACACGGAGAGACCATACAAACTATTTGCAGATGTTGTCCTTGGTCGTATTTGAACCCAGGACTCCAGCGCTGCAAGGCTACAGTGCTAACCACTGAGCCACCATGCTGCCCTTGCCTCCATGTTGGCTACTGCTGGGTCTTTACTGGCATCCATGTTGACTACCGTTGTGCCTGCCCTTGCCTCCATGTTGGCTACTGCTGCTCCCGGGAGTTCTGTGTGCTCAATACCATGCAGTGTCTGGCCTAATTTTGGGGAGGCTCACTTGCTTCCTCACTCACTTTTAATGGTTCTCTGTGTGCTCACTGCCATGCTAGGTCTGGTTTAATTTTTGGAAGGCTTACTGGCTACCGCTTCTACCTTGTTCACTCTGTCCTCACCGCCATGCTGTGTCAGGCTGAAATTTATGGCTGGTTCATGATATGCTACCTCTGTTTTAATGGTTCCTTGTGTTCTCACTGCCATGCTGTGTCAGGCTGAGTTTTTGGGTGGTCCATATGCCTACCTCTGTTTTAACCAGGCTGTTGCACAGAATTAGGCATAATGGTGCCATTAGGCAGCTTCAGAGGCATGCATACATGCTGCCCCTGCTGTTTCCTGTCCATTTCCGTGGTGTTTCCATCATTTTCTGAGGTTGACAGGTTTTCACACGACTTTCCCCCTACCGAACTTGGGTCCCCTGCAAAAATGCTCGAGTCTTCAATTGACTTCAATGGGGTTCGTTACTCAAAACGAGCACTCTAGTATCAGGAGATATTAGTCTTGAGTAACGAGCACCCAAGCATTTTAGTACTCGCTCATCACTAGACAC
The DNA here is from genome assembly GCF_027789765.1 of Dendropsophus ebraccatus. Taxonomy (NCBI): domain Eukaryota; kingdom Metazoa; phylum Chordata; class Amphibia; order Anura; family Hylidae; genus Dendropsophus; species Dendropsophus ebraccatus. The sequence goes on along the minus strand of NC_091454.1, from coordinate 40,168,004 downwards.
CAACTTATTCTGCAGCACACATCAGTCCCTGTCCTCTTTAGGTCTCAGTCTACATCTCCCCATCTGTAGGTTTTGGAGTGTGGGAGGGGGTACTTACAGCTGTTCTTCAAGCAGAGAAACCTTTTGTAAAGTTTCTTCTAACTTTGCTTCAGCCTCTCGTAGTTTGCGCTCAATGTCTTCAAGCCGAGAAAGGGCCTGCAAAAGAGGTTTCAAGCATATTTAGTTTAGGAAAAACTCATTCCTAGTAAATCCTAGTATTGCAGGCAAAGACTGTAGCAAACATAAGTGACCATCTCTATGTAGTCTTACGAATATCCATCACCGAAATGCCTTATCCTCCAAAGCACAGTGCCCTCCAGTGGCCGCTGATGAAAATGTAAGAACAGTTGTAGTTTAGAAGGTTTGGCCATCATATAATAATTTAGTTGTTTTATCTTCACATTTCAAACAAAACTTGGAATGACAGGTTGCAAGATTTAAAAGATAAAATGTCATCTAGAGTATGTTTTTGCCAACTACAGCAGGTAGAAACAGATATAGAATATCTCTGAAAGATTTACAGTCTGCAAATACTCATTTCTTTTTTATGTTATAGAAGCAGCCATATTGCCAGCACTTCTGTTAAAATATTATGTGGTATAGAAAACTCATTTTGCAGTATTTTTCTTTCCCAATAATATTTATCTATTGAATTTCATTTAACTATTAGACCCTGATCACTGCAGAGACAAACAGCAGACATCCCACTGTGTTATTTCCACAGGTGTTATAGCTACATCACAGGGCAGTAAGGATTGATGGGACTGAAACGGTATCTGAGGAAGCCCCCTCTGAGCTTTGCCACAGATTCAGTTTAATATGCTGCAGATAAGCCACATACAGCATTAAAGGGGTTATCCAGGATTTGAAAAAGCAGTTACTGTCTTGCCAAAATAGGATCACCCCTGTCCCCAGGCTGTGTGTGGTATTACAGCCCAGCTCCATTAACTTCAATGGAACCGAGCTGCAAAACCCACACCCAAACTGAGGACAGGAGAGGTGAAAGAAAACAGCTATATTTTTAGGCCTGGAGAACACTTTAAAGAAAAACTGCCCTTTTTATAGTTTAGTTGCAAACTTATAATGTACATGAATAAAGGAAATACTTTGGTGGTGCACTCACCAGGCTCTGCTCATGTATCTGAGATGCTGCACTTTGTAGCTTACTCTTGTATTCTTGTTCTTGGGCAGTCATTTGCAGCTTAAGATCCTGGAGGTAAAGTTAACAGATAAATAGGTTATTCTGTACATGTAATCTCAATAGCTATTCAGGATTGACAATCACATCCTAAAAAAAGGCAACTCCGGCAGAAAAAAAAAAATTGTTTCGAATAAATTGGTGTGAGAAAGTGCCAGAGATTTGTAACTTACATCTATTAAAACAATCTCAAGTCTTCCATTATCTTTTCAGCTGCAGTATGTCATAGACATGTAGGACATACAGCAGTTGATAAGTACTGGAAGACTTGAAATTTTTTTATAGCAGTAACTAACAAATATCGGACATTGACACCAGATGATTTGAAAGAATTTTTTTTTTGCTGGAGTTGCCCTTTAAAGCATACATGTGTTTGTACACAACTATAAAAGTGTTAGGGACCTTTTACACCACCCAATCTGTGTCAAACAAGCGATCAGAAAGATCAGCGCTCATTACCAGCGCCTTCACAGGGGTCATTTAGTCATGCAGCCAGATTACACAAACAGCCGTAGGATTATTTGCGCAGCCATTTAAATGCATTATCATCAGCTACATGTCCCAAGAGAGATGGCTGATATTTTATGGCCGCACAAAAAGTTTACTTGTTTGTCGGCTAATTGCTGGTTCTTTCAATAGAGCCATGTATCAGGTTAATGAGTGATCATATAAGCACTCATTACCAATAATCGGCCGGCATAAAAAAAAAAAAAATTCAGATTTTGCATTTGCAGATTGCCCTCACCAATAAAGTTCAATTAATCTGCAAATATGAACATGCGTATGCTTGTTGGGGGTAGTGAGCTAAAGTCCTTAGGGCTGATGCATGCAGAGTATATATGTCTGGCACAGAACTTAAAGTGTCAAAGTAGTTTCATTTTTTTGTGTAGAAATCACTAGTCCAGGCGATTTTAGGAAACTTTGTAATTGGGTTTATTAGGCAAATATGCCATTATCTGCATTCAAAAAGACTTTCCCCCCCATCTCCTCTCATCCACTGCTCATTATCAGGAAATCACGTCTTGTTACATCAGTGGGCCCTGTCTGTTCTATGGAGAGTGGAGGAGAGAGATAGTTTCCAGCAGAAAACAAAGGATTACACAGCGGGACCTGTGTGAAAGTGGTATTCAGAGGTCAGTGCTGACTTGAGATAGCCCGATAATGTAGTTGTAAATTAACTCTTTGTTGTCCTGTTTTGGTGCCTCATCTCCCTCCACCCCTCCCCTCTCCATAAGAGAACCATGAAGACAGGAGGAAAGCTTCAAACTGCTTTTTCATGATAAAATATGTTTCCAGTTAATAAATCCAATTTAAAAAAAAAGTTTCTTAAAATGTACTTTTGATTGCTGCAAAAAAATAAAAATAAACGACAGTGACACTTTAAGCCTCCTTTAGGCTCTGGATTCAATATTCACGAAAAAAACACACACAAAAAAAAAAAAAAAAGACAAAAAACAAACCCTACCCAATACAACCAAGTCTGCCTAATGATTCCTATACCTGCATCCTTTCATGGGCATGCGATAGGTATTCCTCAAGATTCTTGTTCTCTCCTTTCAATTCTTCAATTAACCCTGAAAGAGATGCAATATACTATAACTGCATTGAGCAAACAAATATCTTATATTGGATTATATCCTCCTTATGGTCCATCAGACTCTGCTCTATGTTTCATTCTGGATTTGCTTTGTACTGCAGCTTAGTCCATTCACTTCTATGAGAGCTGTAATACAAGGCCACTACTGAGGCCTTATTCGCATGTCCTGTTTTACGGGTGCTTCCCAGTCCGAACTATCTATAATATACGGAACAAGGGAAAATCACTACGGGGAACATTTATCATTGGAAAAAAAAAAAAAATGAGTGAAAATGGCCAGATGCAAATGGCCGTTTTGCGAATATTTAAATCTGGCCATTTTACGCCCGGTATGCCAGGCGGGCGGGGAGGGGGCGTGGAGGGACGGAACGGGGGGCAGTACTCCTCTACATAAATCTCCGTACTGTCGAAGCCACAGGGACATTTTTTTTTTTTTTTAAAGTCCGGCACAGAAAACGCCAGACTTAATAAATGTCCCCCTAAAAGATTTAGAGCTGTACTTAGTTAATAGTTAAGGGTGTGTGGAGCTTTGTAGCCCATTTGAACAGCTGCCCAGAATTGTACATCCACCAGTCTCATATTGATAATTTACACCGCATATAAAAATTTGCTCATGTAGACCACGCTATTTTACATTTTCCAGCTTTTAAATTTGTCATAGTCAATGAGCCCCCATGGTCATCACATTCAGCGGCTGGTGTCTTCAATAACCAGATACAAAAACTGAATAGACAGCTCAAAACACATAGCAACTGCAATACAGCAATAAGTGTTCTAATGGCGTAACCATTATACGTGTTTACTGGCAGAACTGTGCAGGCTATGGAAAAATACAAACACTAGGAGAAATGGTGGCAAGTGGGTTACCTTGTGCTTGGTTAAGCTCCTTGTCCAAGACTTCATTGTGTACAGCTGCTTCCTGCCGACTCTCTTCTACAGTGCATGTGAAGAGGACAGAAGGAGTATTATTGAATCTTGTGGATAGGTGAGGTGTGTGAATACTGGCTACTAGCAACTGCCAATGAGTACAATTCTTCTCCAATGGGTCTATCATATCATATGCTTGACCAACTCCTTGTGGTGGCACATGGGAATAAGGGGAACTGAGACAAAACAATCTAAGACATTCAAAAACATAAAAAGGGAACCAATAAGCACAATAGTGCAGATAAAGGTTCTTATCCTGGCATATTGGTTATGCATGGTGGCGACCTAGGCATTGAGGCAAAGTCCAAGCCATAGCTAGTCATGGCTTTCTGCCAATCAGTGCGCTTGTGCAGGGATAATAGACAGGCCTCTTTGTCAATCATCCCTGCAGAGGTCGCCGACTGGCAGAGAGTAGTGACTAGTTACGGCCCAGATGACTAGCCTCTATCCTGCCAGAATAAAACATTTTCTCCTACATACCCTCTAGGAGGACAGCAAACAAAGTGTGGTAAGAGACTGCTTTAGCGACTATTAGGAGCTGCTAACAGCATTATAGTAGTGATTGGTTCCCTTTAATAACCTGTAATGTAGGACCAGAACATTGGTTTAAAAACCATTCCTACATACCTAGAAGTTTATTTTTTTCTCTCAGAGATTGCACATCAGCCTTTGATGCAGCCAAGCTTGCCTGTAGCTTCTGGATTTGCCCTTCAAAGTTTGCCTGAAGACCATGAATTTCCTTAAAAAAAAAAAAATAAAATAATTAAAAAAAAATTGATATAGGAATACCCATGTTATTTACACAAAGTTTTTTTTATATAAAATACTCCCAGGTTGCATGATAACAAAAGCCTCGGCGGCTCCATTATGACAGCGGCATGTTAAAGGTTTTGACTGATAGGGTCTGGATGCCAAGATCCCCACTGATTGTTCAAGTAGAAGAAACGTTACAAACCAACCTTGTCTTTTGCATCCACTTTATTTTTCACTTCCATCAGTTCCGCACACAGACTGGTAATTTTTCGCTTCGAGCTGTCGTCAGAAAACTAGAAGTGGGAGAATATAACATTATACATATTATGTACTACTAATTTAATATGTACATATATTGTACAGCGCTAGTGCGGCAGTGAGTAGTATGCTGCTATGGATGTCAGATAGGGAAGGGTCCCCTTCCCTTCAAAAAAAGTGAATCTCTGGGAGAATACTGGGCACGCTCCCAGTAGTCACCACAGACATCTTGCATATTAGAAACCGATAGAAGAACCTGAACCGATGCTACTTCCAGTACTAATAGATATTGGAGAATATAACATTATCCAGAGGTTGACAATCAGGATTTAACAAGTAAGAAAGTAAGCTGCAGGCCATAAAGTACAGATGTTGGAGGGAGATATGATCTCATAGTCACTGCTTAATGGTGCCCAGTAGGAAGGCACTTGCACAGTGCTCCCTACATTGACTTTCCCCAGCCCTACTCAATCTCAGCTATGATTGACAGCTCCAATGAGAACACTTCAAGCACCATCAAAGCTTAGGGTGTCTTTACACAGATCTATTTGACAGATTAAAAGCCAAAGCCAGGAACAGACTAATTTATAAAGGAAAGACGAGATTTCTCCTCTTTTAAATCCATCCCTGCCTTTGGCTTCAAAAATATATGTCAGATAAATGTCTCTGTGTAAAGGAACACTTAAGAGGGGGACCAGAGGGGGAAAAAAAAAATCTCTAGATACAAGGAGCTACATGTCTTGTGTAATGCACAGCAAACCAACCACATCAATCTAGACATGTGCTTTTTGGATACTAATAAGCAGCCACACTCTGAATGACAACCTTTTACATACATAAGAAAGAGAAGCTGTGTGTGGTAGGTGGGTGAAGAAAGAGGTAAGACACTCATCCTGGTCCAGAACATATAAGCACTGAAAGGAGGAATTTGTAGACTGTGTTGCAATATGAAACTGGAGAATCATGCACAGCTTAGCCCATGAGATTTAGGACTGTCAGGTCTTTGCTTGTGCACAGTGAGATAAAAAGTATTTGTGTAAGGGCAAGGTGCTTGGTTTGTTTGGCACAACTCTTTACACCTGCGAGTAATTTTAACCCCTTCATGACTTGATGCAAGGATGTCCGGGTCAAATCAATGCAATGTTCCTCCTCGACTTCTAAGAGCCATAGAACTTATTTTTCCACCTACAGGGCTGGTTGGGGTGTTATTTTTTGCACCATGTTCTCTGGTTTTTATTAATAGCATATTGGTGTGACATGGTCCCACAAGCATTCCAAGCCAAGGTGGAGGCCTATGTAAATAAGACAGGCCTCCCGACACTCCCCCTATACGTGGCGTCCGGTTTGGACGACCCGTTCATGGTCAATGAACTGACGGCTGTCAAAGACACATCCAATGGCAAGAGCCCGGGCCCGGACTGGTACACCGCACAATTTTATAAGCTTTTCGCCCCACAACTGATCCCTTTCTTAGCCAAAGTCTTTAACCCCTAGACGACCTAGGACGTACCGGTACGTCCTGAGCTATGAAGCTCCGGAGCGCGCTTCATAACAGCCAGCATCTCACCGTTAATGACTTGCTGCAGCGCGATATTAACTCCTTAGACGCCTGTCACCTACTGATCGGGACCCCCGCAGGGTCCCGATAGTTAAAACGAACCGCCGGAGGTCTCTCACCTGCCTCCGTGCGGTCCTATCGGTGCTCTGGTCACTGAGCCTGCACAGGCAGGCACAATGAGCAGAGCGCCAATAACACTGATCAATGCTATGCCATAGGCATAGCAATGATCAGTGTAAAAAAATGAAAGTAATCAACGTGCAAGTCTCCCAAAGGGACTTAAAATGTCTTAAAAAGTTAAAACACACTACCCCAAAACCCTTCCCCCAATAAAAGTTTAAATCACCCTCCTTTCCCATTATATAAATAAAACATAAAAATAACTAAACATATAATATACCGTAGCGTGCGTAATTGTCCGATCTATTAAAATATAACAAGCGTCATTGCGAACGGTGTAGAAGAGGGGGAAAAGTGGGCAAGTGCCGAAAAAAAAAAAAAAAAAAAAAAAAAATTCATTAAAAAGAATGAATATATAATATATTTGTTGCATCGGATGTACCCAGTCTGGTCTATAGAGAGGGGAGGGGGAGGAGGGAGTTAGCCGACAGCAGAAAGCTGAGAACAAAGGGATTGCAGGCACGAGCTGGGTGAACACTAATCAGAGCTCAGAGAGGTCAGTGGTGACTGTCAGAGGAGATAAAGGGTGATGTATTTGTAGATTAACTCTTTGTTGTCCTGTTTTGGTCTTTTATTTAGCTCTCTCCATAGGAGAACAATGAAGACGGGGAGAGAGCTTCAAATAGCTTTTTTATGATAAAAATGCTTTTTTCGGCTAATAAACCCAATTACAAAGTTTCTTAAAATTGTCTGGACTATTGATTTTTGCAAAAAAAAAAACAAAAACAAATTCACGACAGTGACACTAATTCCATCTCCCCCTCTCGTCCCTTCCCCTGACAATCCCTAATGCCCACGATAGTGGTGCTTCCTAAGCCAGGAAAGGATAGCTCATATTGCTGTAAATACAGGCCAATCTCCCTCATTAACTCAGACATAAAGATGTTTTCAAAAATGATAGCAAACAGATTAGCCCCACACCTCGCCACATTGATCCACACTGATCAAGTGGGTTTCGTTCCAAAGAGTGAAACTAGGGACAATTTAAATAAAACCCTCCTGCTGCTCACCCACGCACAAAAAGCAAAGATCCCTGCATGCCTTGTCTCGGTCGACACCGAAAAGGCATTCGACCAAGTACATTGGTCTTTTCTGCGTTCCACTCTGCGCCAAGTAGGCCTGAGGGAAGGCCTATTAGGGAAGATCATGGCCCTTTATAATGACCCGACCGCTAGAGTGAGGGCAAATGGCCTCATGTCCACTTTATTTGCCATTGCGAACGGCACCAGACAGGGGTGCCCTTTGTCACCCCTGCTGTATGTCTTGGCAATGAAGCATTTAGCGGTGGCCCTGCACAGACTTCACGGGTATTCCAGTAGCCTGTTCCCAATATAAATTAGCATTATATGCAGATGACCTGCTTCTTGATGTTACGAAACCACTCGTCTCTTTCGCGGCCCTCCTAGGGGAGAGTTCGAAAAATTCGGCCAGGTCAGCAATTTTAAAGTGAACTACTCAAAGACAGAAGCACTTAATGCCTCCCTGACACGACCCCTAATACAACAGCCAAGGACCGCCTTTTCTTTAAAAAAAAAAAGGATAAAGCACTTAAATATTTGGGGGTGTGGGTCCCCACTGACCTCACTACTATTTTCACACTGAACTTCCCACCCCTCTTGGCACGCACAAAATCAGAACAGACGGCCTATAAATCGACCTTAGTTGTCCTGGTTTGGGAGGATGAGCGTCATTAAAATGGATATCCTCCCCAGATTTATATTTTTTCCAGGCCTTGCCTATCATTGTCTCTTACTCTTTTCTGAAACACCGCCAAGCTATTTTCACAAAATTCGTGTGAGCGCCATGCGACCTCGGCTGAAATTCAAAACGCTCACTCGGCCTAAGCTGTCAGGGGGAGCCAGCATGCCAAATCTATCTCTATACTATAAAGCGGCTGTCCTGATGAGAGTGGTGGACTGGTCCCATAGTGATGGGGCCAAGCAGTGGGTCAGCCTGGAGGCGGCGCTGTCTCAGATAGCATTACGATCTTCAACTGGGGTCTGTGGGTGGGCAAAACCCATGGTAAGAGTCTTTTCCGCATCTGACGCGCTGCTTTCTCCAAATTTGGGACAGACTACTGCCTCTATACTCTATTTCATTGCCCGGGCATCATGAGCCCTCTATTTGGCAACCCGGCTTTTCCCCCTGCGATGGGCAGGGACACTTCTTCTGTGGTCCACGTCGGAGGGTGCCAGATTGAGTCAGGTGTTGGGGGGGGGGGGGGGGGGGGGGAGGCCCCTCCCTGCGCCCCGCCTGAATTACAGCAGACCTGCCCGAAGAGAACTCTCTTGGTTCAAATACGAACGGAAAGCCTTCCTGCGACTTCATTTTCCCTCTGGGATTCTGGTGACCTCTTCCACTGACCTGGAAACACTGCTGTTGCAGTCCTCCCCACCGGATAAGGTAATCTATCAATTGTACCAGCTGCTACTGAACAGAGATGCTGACAGAGACCTTCAGTTTGTCTCGGCATGGGAAAGATCTTAATATCACCTCGTCTGAAGCCGACAAATTAAAGATGTTCACACTGACCCACAAGTTGCCTGCTGCCTGTATTGCTCAGGAAAAAAAAAATTCAAAGTTCTAACAAGGTGGTACAGATGTCCTCAGCTCCTGCACAGCTTTTACACGACTGTCCCTGCCACCTGCTGGCGCTGCGAGGCGGAGGTAGGCTCAATACTCCCATGTTTGGTGGGATTGTGCGGCGATACAACCATTTTGGACAAATGTTTTTGAAATTACACACAAGTCACTGGTAAAACGCTCTCACCCACACCTAGCATTGCTTAGCTCTCCTTGATCCCCGGCCCGATCGCAATAGTCAGGAAAGGACTGCTATGTCACTTCCTGACGGCCACTAGGGCAGTCATACCCAGACACTGGAAGTCCACAGCTCCCCCATCCATCGCGGAGTGGGCGACCGAAATTACTTCTTGTTCCGCATGGAATCTCTGATGGCGGAGGATCACGACCGGGGATCTGGGGTGGAACGCTTATGGCTTCCGTGGTCTTCTTTTAGGGAGAATCAGGGCCTTGCAGCTCACCTCACATAAATCGCTTTTGGATTGCCTCATCGGCCGTCCCAGCTGACTGGTCCCTACTCCTCTGGATAGTGTCCTCATCTCCCCCCCCCCCCCCCCCCCACTCCTTTCCTCCCCATCTTCTCCCTACCCTTTTGCCCCCTGACCTCCCAGGCCCTCACCCCCGTCTGAGTTTCTTATTCTTTTTCCTTTTCGCTTTTCCTTTCTTATTCTAGGGGTCTGTCTCCTGTGTTGTTGTAATAAACTTTTGATTTACAAAAATAAAAAAAATATAGCATATTGGTGTAACAGAAACATTTTGATCGCTTTTTATTAATTTTTTTTCTGATATATAATTTATTAAAATCAGCAATCCTGGTGTTTTTTTCCCCGTTACGCCGATCACCGTGCAGTAACAATAATGTAATATTTTAATAGATCTGACAATACCACATGCTAAGATATAATATGTTTATTTACTTATTTTTGTAATATACCATAGCATAGATCAGTGTTATCAGCAATCTATGCCTAGAGCCTGCCTGAGAGCAGACTCTATGCATGGATGGCAGATTCGACAGGACGGAGGCAAGTGACTTACCCTCGGCCGTCAGCACAAGCGATAGGGGGTCCCGATCACTCAGTGACAGGAGCCTGTCCTGACACAGAGTACCTTAAACGGTTAAACCTTTGAGTGGTTAATAAGACGCAACTGCCATTTGATTACCTCTGGCCCCGGACACTCTGATGTGTGCAGGACCGCTCTCACTGCAGTGGTCCCGCACACATCAGTAAGCCCCTCAGTCAGCAACTTATATGTACATTCCTACTGCACGGGGTATGTCAGCTGCCAACTTGAGTCTATGATCCCTGTACAGCAGCATCTATGCTCAAAGAAGTGAAGCTTAGGGCCCTATTTCACAGTAACGATAGTCGGCCGGATCAGCCCGATTCGGACGATTATCGTTCGGTGAAATAGAGAGAACGATCAGCTGATGATCAGGTCATCGGCTGACAGTTTATTTAGGGCCAGACCTACAATCATCGTTCCCCCACCGCGCATCGCTACGGTTGAATAGCGGTGCGCAGTGGGTGACAGACGAATTGACAAGCAGCAGCAGCATACATTACCTGTCCAAGCTTCTTCTCCGTGCTGCCTTCATCCCCGGGTCCCGCGCGCTCTATCTTCAGAATGGCCGGTCAGCTGACGGAGCGCTCAGCCAATCACAGGCCATTCTGAATATAGAGCGTGCGGGACCCGGGGATGAAGGCAGCACGGAGAAGCCTGGACAGGTAATGTATGCTGCAAGGACATCGGTAACGATGTCCTTGCAGCCCTCGCTCAACGATCGGGCCGTGGAATAGGCCCAGTAAACGAGCGGCGATCTAGCAGATCGCCGCTCATTTACATCGTTGATCGGGCCCTCCTCGGCCCGTGGAATAGGACCCTTAGTGTGGGTCTAGTAGAATAATTAGTGTCCATGTCCTTATGCTGCAGCAGGTCAGAATTGGGAATATTGAGAATGTTTCAACCAGCAAATAGCTGATAGAGAGTCCACATGTGACTACTAGAGATTTTGTGCATTTACCTTGGTTTTCAGTAGCTCATTTGCTTTGTTCAGGTCAGCCATTTGCCTCTCCAGGGATGCAATGCCTGTAGTAAGTGACGTCTTCTCGCGCACAGCAGAGACCAGTTTCAGCTCAGTCTTTTTGAACTCTTCCTCCAAGAGTTGAAGCTTCTTGTCTTGCTCCGCACGTTCCTTCAGGAGGGCACGAATCTGAAATAAACCAAAGTAAGGATGAATGAGGTAACTGGTTGGGTGACTTATGCTGCCGTATCAGAGGCAAGGTATGATGAGGCAATAGAAGCAGAGCTCTGATATAGAGGCTGCTGCACAAATCTGATTAAAACCTGAAGTATACACCAAAAGGACTCCTGGGAGAGACAGCGGGCCCCGATTACTCTACCCACACAAGCAGACAGGCAACCTTCTCTGTACACACATCGGAATAGGGAAAGCTGGTGGCCTCTAGGTGCCTGTGGGGTAACCAGCTGGTCCCAAAACAGCCAACTATTCTTTCACCCACAAATACACGTTAATGCATCTTTACTGAAGCTAAATAAGTATCACTAATGAATAAAGAAATTGTTCAGGACAAGGCTAGGTTCAAGTCCATGCAGGAGGCTCAGTTCAGTGCTTCTGCCGCACATAACAGGTCCGATGCACGCAAATGTCATTTTCACTGAGCCAAACATATAAATATATTTATTTTCCGACTATATATATTTGTCGGTTATCTGAATCTATAGACTTTGTGGCCAGTAGATATTCCTTTAGTATGAGGTTTTAGAACCATACATATATAATGCCTTCACCCCCCCCCCCCCCCCCCCCCCATTTACCTCTTTCTCCATTGCTTTCTGCTTCTTAATCTCCCTGATGAATTCGGTGTCTCTCTCCGGTTTCTGCCTCAGGTTTGGCTGTCAAAAAGGCAGTGTATTAGTACAACGTCACCATCCTGCACAGCTTATAACCGCAATCAAAAAGCAAGTATAACAAATGGATCCTGCTTCAAGGTAAAAGGTTTTTTACGGGGAAAGCGCTCGGAAGTGGAGACCGAGACCAAAACTATCACAGTATCAACAAGTCCCCCCCCCACAACACACACACACCATGAATCTCTGAATTATCACTGTCACTTCAAAGAAGCCTTGACACATCAAAAGTTCTAGTGATTGGCAGGTCAAATCAAAAAGAGATCATCAGGTTGTGTAATGATGAAGATTAACGTGAGCAGATCAAGCAAACACACTGTACTACATAAAGCTGCTTTCAGATGTATTAAACGACTTCTACACACATTTCTGTACCCCCCCCTCACGCAACACAGGATCAGTGAGAACATTGATAACACCACTGATAGCACAATCATCCAGACCACCGACTGTAGTTACAGCAGAATCCGGTGTGTTTCGGGCCCCATCAAGGTTGTAAGACGCAGTAATCGCCAACAGGGGATGAGATTCCTGAGCGCTCCTGGCGTCTTGGAATGGGGGCAATGTTTGGGGGAGAGTAAAGGATATTATTCACTTACTGTTGATCCAAGAGAAGAATGCTTGCGAAGCCGAGGTGGGGAGATAGGATCGTTGTCTCTCTCCACACTTTCAGAAGACGTATCTAAATGGTAAAGTGAACAACTTTCATATCATGTTACTGTATAAGAATGCAAACTGACACACCCAGAATACACTGTATATGACCTGAATAGATCAGTCATCACAATTCTCCACCTGCAACCTGAGCCATATACACACCATTTAATAGTTTATACATAAGAATTGATATGTGAACTAAATACTTGTTCTTCATGGTCGCAGTTAGTCTGCAGCAGCAACTTCCACTGATTAGAACCAGACATCCCAAACTCCCTGAACGCTCTGTTATTGTTTTTTATTTACTGCAAGATTATTTTAGTTAGAATTCTGAAACTCTAGGTATTCCTCAGGTAAATAGTTGTTAGTCATTTCCAGTTGTTCATATATTTTTATGTTACAGGCATTTCGGTATAACAACTCTTTTTTGTGAATACCCCATATTCACATACCTGGGGCCTTGCAGGCCCGTACTAGGTTTACATGTGATCCTACGTCTTTGTCTTTACTGTTGTCCCCATTAGCTACATCTGGAATCTTTTTATCAAGAACTGTACTAAGCATTACCATTCTAGTGAAAATGTGACAGTGAATGAGCAACTTCTTGCATTTAGGGGACGTTGCAAATTCATTCAGTATATACCCAGCAAAAATTTTAAAAATTTTTACATTTTCTGGATGTGTGATGCTGCAAGCTATTATGGAATGAATTGTCTGATTTACTGTGGCAAAGATGTGGACGCTCCAGTCCAGAAGGACCTATGTTCTGATGTAGTAAAAACACTTGCTAAATCAATTTTCCATTCTGGAAAAAAAAAAATGTCTTATAAAGCTAAGAAAGAAAAATCGGTGATATTACTGAGTACAATGCACCATGATGCAAGTATAGACACCAATAACAGGAAACTGAAACCCAAAATAATCTTGCATTATAATAAAACCAAAGGAGCAGTTGACAAGATGGACAAAATGATTGGAGAGTATACGTGCAAGAGGCAGACAAAATGTTGGCCTGTAGTTCTTTTTTATAATATGCTAGATGTGTCAGCCCTCAATACCTATATTGAGACTCATCCAGAATTCCATGCTAACAGAAAGGACAAGAGATGTCTATACTTGACGAAACTTTGCTATGAACCTTCCATGATGGAGAGAAGCAGCACAAAATGCTTGCCAAGGCAAACAGAAGCTATGATCAGATGTGGTATACGTTTTCAGGAACATACAGAGCCAAGAGATAAAAAAAGAAAGCAATGTTACATTTGTCCAGCAAAGAAGGACAGGAAATCGGAGCGTGTCTGTACTACTTGTGGACAAAATATCTGCAAGGATCATTCTTCCGAACAGATAACGTGTGAAAGATGTTGCATTCATAAGTAAATTTGAAAAGGAAACTTTGAAAAGAGATATTCTTAAATCAGCATGTTTACTGCAACTTTTATATAAAAAAAACTTTTAGACAAAAAAACATTATAAAGAGTTATATCGAATGTGTATATTGGGCGTTTTAAACCTGTTCAGTTACTTTTTTGTTGTTTTGCACGTAATAATGTTTCACATCTTAGCGCTGGTGTCTGCCAGGAGGTGATCCATAATGGATCTGATCTCTTGGTAACTGCAGTTAAGGCTGCCGGAATGCCCGGATTCTACCAGCCTTAGCTGGGGTCACCAGGTCGTCAAAACCATTACAGATCCCCTCCTGGCAGACAGCAGCGCTAGTGGGAACGCATCTTTACTTTGCAATTTTCAAATAAACTTTGAAGAGTATTTTTATTTGAGTTATTCCATGTTATTTGCACACTGGCCTAAAAGGCCCCAGGTATGTGAAAAGTGTAGATTTTTATGGTCATGCATTCTAGGGCAAACTACAGGATTGAGTCACTGGTTAAAGAAGTGGGTGAGAACTCCTTTGGAGAAAGGCCTCCTTTGAATTGGCGGCCGAAACACGTTGTCACCTGCGCCCATCGCAAGCCGGGATCCCTATGGTTCATTAGTCCTCAGTGGCTTACACACACACAAAATTATACTAACACACACACACACACACAGTCCATGGGGCCAGCTCTGTCCCGCATTATAGCCTATGGGGCCACAGATGGGTCACTGGATGTACAGGATCCTGCATGGTGCCTGATCCCAGGGTATATGTAAACCCAGCTTATGCTAATAGGTGAAGAATTCCCCTTACAGCATATGATATACGCACCTTTCTTTCTAAACCGCTGGGACTTCTCAAATGACACTGGTCCTTTAAGGCCCTCTGAAAGCTTCACATCATAGGATCCTGGAGCTGGAGTACAGCCTGGAATCAGATCATTGATTTAGTCATATGAGTTTTCAATAACACAAGTTGCCGGTATTCACTTTAATATAGGGCAAAAATAAAAAGGTTTTAGCCTTAATCAAGTCAAAGATAAATATCCAATAGCCCATTAGTTCATGGTAAAGTCCAGAATAAACACAAACCTCTTACTACAATTCCCATGATCCTGTTTGGTGGATAACTACACTGGGAGAGCTTACATAAACTGTGCCAAACAGATTCCCCAATGCTAGAATTCTGATTGGGGGTTACCAGGGACCCAGGGGGGCGGTGGAACAACTGTGGCAGGTGAGTAACAGCGCTTTATAATTCTTAAGAGAACCCTTTACATCAAGGATTGGGAACCTTTGGCCCTCCAGCTGTTGCAAAACTACAATTCCCCATCATGCCTGGACAGCCGAAGGTAAAGCTTTGACTGTCCAGGCATGATGGGAATTGTAGTTTTGCAACCGCTGGAGGGCCGAAGGTTCCCTATCCCTTCTTTAAATTGTAATGCAGTTCAACCTGAATCATATTATAGAACGGGAAGATTTATAGATTTGAAGGGTTATTTATGCAATTCTGGAAATCTCGGGGCGGTCACTGACTGGTCAGCACAGACACTGAATTACATGGAGGTCGTGGGCATTTTCATCATGTAAGGTGGGTTACCAAGCATACCCAACACTCTGCCTTTGACTCCCAGTGGCTGGTGAAGTCAGATGCCACCCTAGGGCTGCCAGGAAAGCACTATAGCTGTATCCATGTTTTCCATAACTTTCTAGGGCTGTATCCAACCTTCTCCGGCCACCAGGAGTCAAATCCAGAGCGTTTGGGCGAACTTGAGTGTTTGCTTATCTCTAGTGACCTAAGTGTTTTTTTTTTTTGACAGCTTATAACTTTTAAATCAGGGAGTGTTCAGACCTCCAGCAATCTGTAGCTGAGATGCAGTCAGGTCAGAGCAAAGACGGAGACCATAGATTGGAGCGTGTCAGTGACACATGGGGGGGCAGAGATCAGACAATGGGGAGCGTGCCAGGGACATACTGGGAGGGGGATATAGGTCAGACAATAGGGAGCATGCCAGGGACATATTGAAAGGGGGATATAGGTCAGACAATGGGGAGCATGCCTGGGACATATTGGGGGGGGGGGGGGGCAGAGATCAGACAATGGGGAGCGTGCCAGGGATATATTGGGAGGGGGATATAGGTCAGACAATGGGGAGCGTGCCAGGGATATATTGGGAGGGGGATATAGGTCAGACAATGGGGAGCGTGCCAGGGATATATTGGGAGGGGGATATAGGTCAGACAATGGGGAGCATGCCTGGGACATATTGGGGGGGGGGGGGGGGGGCAAAGATCAGACAATGGGGAGCATGCCAGTGACATATGGGGGGGGGCAGAGATCAGACAATGGGGAGCATGCCAGTGACATATGGGGGGGCAGAGATCAGACAACGGGGAGCATGCCAGGGATATAGGTCAGACAATAGGGAGCATGCCAGGGATATATTGGGAGGGGGATATAGGTCAGACAATAGGGAGCATGCCAGGGATATATTGGGAGGGGGATATAGGTCAGACAATGTGGAGCGTGCCAGGGACATATGGGGGGGGGGGGGGGGGGGGCGGCACATGGTGTCAAGGATGTAATATAGCTGTATCCATGTTTTCCATAACTTTCTAGGGCTGTATCCAACCTTCTCCGGCCACCAGGAGTCAAATCCAGAGCGTTTGGGCTAACTTGAATGTTTGCTTATCTCTATTGACCTAAGTTGTTTTTATTTTTTCTCAGCTTATAACTTTTAAATCAGGGAGTGTTCAGACCTCCAGCAATCTGTAGCTGAGATGCAGTCAGGTCAGAGCAAAGACGGAGACTACATACCTCCCAACTTTTGCTCGGAGGAAAGAGGGACAGTCACGGCAATGTGCCACGCCCCTATGGTCACGCCCCCATAGCCACGTCCGCATTACCTATTACCATTATATAGGAAACAAATATTCCCACCAGATCTTCACCGCATAGTGACTTATCCCACCCATACTATTACTGCATAACATCCACTATACACAGAGCAGTCCTCTCCCTCAGCACTGACCATATAGCGGTAGATTAGACCGTACACCTGCAGACCTTATAGGTGATTATAGTGCAGTTATTCAGTGACTCACAGGGGACGTCTTCTCTTGTTGATCACTTTTGGGTTTCTTCCAGTATCATCCTCATCTGCTTCACAGTAACTCTGTGCCCCCATATGGTACAGACCCCTCTGTGCCCCCATATGGTACAGACCCCTCTGTGCCTCCATATCTCATTGTAATAACCCCCATCTCCCCATAGAATACAATATAGTAACCCACCCCCCCCTAGGACACACTGTAGTAACCCCCCTCCCCAGTTAATCCCGCTGTAGTAATCCTCCTCCCCAGTTAATCCTATTGTAGTAATCCCCCTCCCCAGTTAATCCTATTGTAGTAATCCCCCTCCCCAGTTAATCCCACTGTAGTAATCCCCCTCCCCAGTTAATCCCACTGTAGTAATCCTCCTCCCCAGTTAATCCCACTGTAGTAATCCTCCTCCCCAGTTAATCCCACTGTAGTAATCCCACTCTCCCAGTTAATCCCACTGTAGTAATCCCCCTCCCCAGTTAATCCCACTGTAGTAATCCCCCTCCCCAGTTAATCCCACTGTAGTAATCCCCCTCCCCAGTTAATCCCACTGTAGTAATCCCCCTCCCCAGTTAATCCCACTCTCCCAGTTAATCCCACTGTAGTAATCCCCCTCCCCAGTTAATCCCACTGTAGTAATCCCCCTCCCCAGTTAATCCTATGGTAGTAATCCCCCTCCCCACTTAATCCCACTGTAGTAATCCCCCCTCCCCCAGTTAATCCTATGGTAGTAATCCCCCTCCCCAGTTAATCCTATGGTAGTAATCCCCCTCCCCAGTTAATCCCACTGTAGTAATCCCCCTCCCCAGTTAATCCCACTGTAGTAATCCCCCTCCCCAGTTAATCCCACTGTAGTAATCCCCCTCCCCAGTTAATCCCACTGTAGTAATCCTCCTCCCAGTTAATCCCACTGTAGTAATCCTCCTCCCCAGTTAATCCTATTGTAGTAATGCCCCCTCCCCCAGTTAATCCTATGGTAGTAATCCCCCCTCCCCCAGTTAATCCTATGGTAGTAATCCCCCTCCCCCAGTTAATCCTATGGTAGTAATCCCCCTCCCCAGTTAATCCCACTGTAGTAATCCTCCTCCCCAGTTAATCCTATGGTAGTAATCCCCCCTCCCCAGTTAATCCCACTGTAGTAATCCTCCTCCCCAGTTAATCCTATTGTAGTAATCCCCCTCCCCAGTTAATCCTATGGTAGTAATCCCCCTCCCCAGGTAATCCTATGGTAGTAATCCCCCTCCCCAGTTAATCCCACTGTAGTAATCCCCCTCCCCAGTTAATCCCACTGTAGTAATCCTCCTTCCCAGTTAATCCCACTGTAGTAATCCCCCTCCCCAGGTAATCCTATTGTAGTAATACCAGTTCATCCCAATGTAGTAATCCCCCTCCCCAGTTAATCCTATGGTAATAATCCCCCTCCCCAGTTAACCCTATGGTAATAATCCCCCTCCCCAGTTAACCCTATGGTAATAATCCCCCTCCCCAGTTAATCCTATTGTAGTAATCCCAGTTCATCCCAATGTAGTAATCCCACTGCAAACCCATCCCTGACAGAAAATAATAAAAACTACATATACTCACCTAGTCAGGAGCAGTCAGATCCCAGCTGGTCACAGATCAGGGACACTGCAGGAGAGGAGCAGGCAGCCTCACACACGGCTCAGCTGCTGCCCCTGCAGCTCACAGCTCCAGCCCCGTGGTATCTGCTTTCCTCTTCTCTCCGACCTGTCCCTGATCTGTGACGTCACCAGCAGCAGCCGCGGCAGCAGAAAGGAGAGAAGAGGAATGCAGGTACCGCACGGGGCTGGAGCAGAGAGCTTCCGGGGCAGCAGCTGAGCTGTGTGTGAGGCCGGCTGTCTGCTCCACAAGCTCCCTGATTATGCAAACCGCGTCCCTGAAGCCATCTGACACTGTCAGCAGCCGCAGGAGCCGCTCACACTGTCAGATGGCTTCAGTGATGCCTGCGGGACACAGGGGGGCGGCGGGACACAGGGGAACCTTCCCGGGACAGCGGGATCGGTGGAGGTATGAGACTATGCACTATACAGAAGGCCAGCCTCACAGCAGAAGCAGGGGGATCTAGGAGATAAGACGTCACTATCAATCAAGCCATGTACACACTGAAAGGATAAACCGCACATGCGCTGATACATACCAACGTGCTCATTAAACCGCTTCAGAGGCGCCTTAGGAAAAGACATGCTTACAGTCTCCGGTACCGGCTCCCGGTCACACTCCACAACCCGTCACTGATTAGACACAAGTCTCCGCTTTCTTCTCCACTCTCCTCTTTAAAAACAGCGCAAAGCAGCAGATAGCCAATAGCAGAGCGTCTCCCGACCAGCAACGGGCGAGGCAGCCAATCAGAGATGAGCATCAGCCGCCCAATCACGTGACAGACCAGCAGTTTCTGTCGGTGGGCAGGGTCTAAACCGCTTGAGGGGTGTGACAGGAAGTGAAATCTAGCAGCCGGGCTCGTACAATTTTTTTAATGAGTAAACAAGCGCTACTATTGGTTGGAATTATGATAGACATCCTGAAAAGCCAATAGGAGCCGCGGTAACGAAAGCACCTGTCGCCATGTTGGGTGAGGGCTCCTTTTCCCGTGTAACATCGTTTATCTCTTTATAGAATCCTCGTTTCAAACTATAGGAAAGAGAAAAAATTGAAAGTGAAGCGTCTCGCGCGATTCCTTGTTAGTTTGATCAGAGACGAGATTTATTTGATGGCGTCGTTGTGGTACTGCGCATGCGCACAGCGCCTCCGTGCCTTTTCACGTTGGTTTCAGTATCTGGAGTTGCACGTGATGTCGGGGAATTTCGAGGAGAGGAGCGGGGTGGTGCCGTGCAAGACTCCCTGGGGCTGCTGGTACCAGACCATGGAGGAGGTGTTCATAGAAGTCCAGGTGCCTCCGGGTACCCAGAGCCGGGATATACGCTGTAAACTGGGGATCAGGGACATAGCGCTGTCTGTGCGGGACTCCCACATCCTACAGGTGCTGCTACATGGGGCACGGCTGCTGGGGGGCTATTACTGCACTGTCACCCTATGAGCTCAGGGGCGGGGCCCCCCCCTTCATGTTACTTCTAAATTCAGAACTTCTCCCCTTGTAATATCCAATCAGACTACACCTTTTGTTTTTCCTTGAAAATGAAAGCAGCGCTCTGATTGGTCGGATGAATGACGGAGGCGTGTTTTGATAACGTGACAACTTTAAAGGGGTAGTTAAACTGAAATTTTTATTTTTTTTTTCAAATCAACTGGTGGCAGAAATTTGCCATTTACTTACATAAAAAAAATTCCCAAGTCTTCCAGTACTTATCAGCTGCTGTATGCCCTGCAGGAAGTGGTGAATTTTTTCCAGTCTGCCACAGTGCTCTCTGCTGCCACCTCTATCTGTGACAGGAACTGTCCAGAGCAGTAGCAAATCCCCATGGAAAACCTCTCCTACTCTCCAGCTGCTGTAGGATGTACTAGAAGACTGAAATCTCTGGCATTTTCTGGCACCAGTTCATCTGAAAGAAACTTTTTGGGGGTGAACTACCCCTTTAACCCTTTAAGGACGGGGCCACTTTTCGTTTTTGCGTTTTCATTTTTTTCCTCGTGTTTAAAAGGTCATAGCACTTGCATTTTTCCACCTAGAAACCCACATGAGCCCTTATTTTTTGCGTCACTAATTGTACTTTGCAATGACAGGCTGAATTTTTGCATAAAGTACACTGCGAAACCAGAAAAAAATTCAATGTGTGGTGAAATTGAAAAAAAAACAACACATTTTGTTTATTTGGGGGGATTGTGTTTTTACGCCATTTGCCCTGGGGTAAAACTGACATGTTATATATGTTCCTCAAGTCGTTACGATTAAAACGATATATAACATGTATAACTTTTCTTGTATCTGATGGCCGGTAAAAAATTCAAACCATTGTTAACAAATATACGTTCCTTAAAATCGTTCCATTCCCAGGCTTATAGCGCTTTTATCCTTTGGTCTATGGGGCTGTGTCAGGTGTCATTTCTTGCGCCATGATGTGTTCTTTCTATCGGTACCTTGATTGCCCATATACGACTTCTTGATCGCTTTTTATTACATTTTTTCTGGATTTAATACGACCAAAAATGCACAATTTTGCACTTTGTGATTTTTTTGCGCTGACACCGTTTACCGTGCGAGATCAGGAATGTGATTAATTAATAGCTCGGGCGATTACGCACGCGGCGATAGCAAACATGTTTATTTATTTACTTTTATTTAAAACCTGGGAAAAGGGGGGTGATTCAGACTTTTATTAGGGTAGGGGGCTTTTTACTAATAACAATACTTTTTTATTTTATTTTTTTTACACATATACTAGAAGCCCCCCTGGGGTTAGGGGTATTACCCCCTGGGGTTAGGGTTATTCCCCCTGGGGGACTTCTAGTATATACACTTTGATCTCTCATTGAGATCTTTGCTGTATAGTTATACAGCAAAGATCAATGAGATCGGCACTCGTTTGCTTTCGGCTGCTGCAGCCGAAAACAAACGAGTGCCGACCCGGGGACGGCGCCATCTTGGAGCGGTCCCCGGCCGGCTTCAGTAACGGAGATCGCTTCTCCGGGATAACCAGGGAAATGCTGCATCCAGTAATCGGAGGCAGCTGTCATGTTTGACAGCTGCATCTGATTACTGTATTAGCGGGCACGGCGATCGGACCGTGCCCGCTAATACCCGCGGTCCCGGGCTACAAGGGGCACCCGGAACTGCGGCGGTTCATAGCGCGGTCGCCGCGACCCGGGTACGTCATGCGTCCTTAAGAGGTTACCACAGTGTGGCTGTGGACCAGTCATTTTCTGGACTAATTCCAATTTACAGCCAGGTCAGCACCCAGCATTGATCTATATGTCACCTGTACACTTTAAGGCCCCGTTCACACGTAGCAAAACTAGCGGAATTCCGCGGCGGATGCCGTTAGCCTCCCTCTCATAATTGGAGTCTATGGGAGGCGCGCGCTGCTGTTCTCACAACGTCTCTCCGCACTGAAGAATGAACATGTTCATTCTTCAGCGCGGGGAGAGCAGCAGCACGAGCCTCCCATAGACTCCCATTATGAGAGGGAGGCTAACTGCATCCGCCGCGGAATTCCGCTAGTTTTGCTACATGTAAACGTAGCCTAAGGGGGTTTCCTAGGTTGGGGCTACAGGGTGACATGTTAGTGAATGTGTTGCATTGCGGCTGTGATATGACAGTTTTGGTCACGTAACTTTGCCAACATAGACCTCAAAACACAGTTTGTGTGACTTCAGTATTTTCTTTAAATCTGATACTTATTGATGATGTATGTCAGTCGTGGAGACGATACCCCCCCCCCCCCCCCCCCAATATGTGTGAAATTGGACTTGTGCATTAAAGGGGTTTCCTGATTTGAACTTGCTTGTCCCCTATCCAAGTATGAGATTGCGGGGTTCGATCCTTAGGGATCTCCCAGGTGTCCTGGCTCCTCTGTTTTGGATGCAGCCACGGTTGGCGCATGACCCACAGCTCCATTTATTCTCTATGGAGACGCTGAAAAGAATGCTGTACTCAACTCTCTCCGGTGGCTCCATAGAGAATGAATGAAGCTGCAGGTCACGCAGTTCCATTCAAAACAAAGCTGATATAGAGCCCTATTACTCCAACAGATAGCTGACAGATTTTTGCAGCCAAAGCCAGGAACAGACTATAAAATAAAGAACAGGTCATATAGGAAAGTTTGAGGCTATGTTCACACAACGGCCATTGTTTGGCACTCAAAAACAATGGCTGTTGTATTGAGTGTCAAACATTGGTCGTTATTACATAGCAAATTGCATTGAAATCAATGCACAGCGGCCAGAAATAATTGACATGTCAGTCATTTCACTGGCCGTAGCAAAGAACGGCTGTTGTTTGCATTGACTTTGATGCATCACATTTCTCTATGAAAAGAATGGCTGTTCTTTTCATAAAAATATACGTTGTGTGAACATAGCCTAAATTGTGAAAACCTCTTTGAAGGGATTAGCCCATGAAATAGCAGCAAAATATAGTTCTGGAGTAATACACTATATTACACTAATACACTAATACAATATCACTATTCTAACACTATGGGGGAGATTTATCAACCATGGTGTAAAGTGAAACTGGCCCAGTTGCCCCTAGCAACCAATCAGATTCCACCTTTCATTCCTCACAGACTGTTTGGAAAATGAAAGGTGGAATCTGATTGGTTGCTAGGGGCAACTTTACACCATGTTTGATAAATCTCCCCCCATGTGAAAACAGCCGCTCTCCAGGGTCACGTCCCCCTCTGTAGTCTATTTATTTACCTCTCTTCAGCTCTGGTCTCTTTCAGTTTCTGGGTCCCAAAGTGATTAGCAGGCCTCTGTATTTCTCAGAAGCCCAATGCAGTGTGGCCCTACCTAAGGACCTATTCATGTCTTCTGTGTCCTTCCGCTGATCTATATACAAAGGAGTCCCTCACACAGCTGCTGAGATCTTACTAATTCATAATGTTATGGAACCTTATTCCCTGATTTTTTTCTCAAAATGTTCTAGTTGTGCTTCATATACATCCTTCATGCACTTGTATAAGGGTGTATTCACACGGGCGGGCTCGCAGCGAGATTCTCGCTGCGAGCCCGGCAGGTCCTGTCAGTTCCCATAAACTACATACTTGCTGCGGTCTAAACGACCGCAGCGAGTATGTAATTATACCGCGCTTAACCCCTTCTACTCCCGCCGGCTGTAAGCAGCATACATTACCTGTCCTTGCTGCACGGGTCCGGCGTCCTGCTCTCCCATCCGGCCAATTAGTGTGTTGCCCAGCCGCAGCCACTGATTGGCCGGGCGGGAGAGCAGGATGCCGGACCCGTGCAGCGAGGACAGGTAATGTATGCTGCTTACAGCGGGGGAGCCGGCGGGAGTAGAAGGGGTTAAGCGCGGTATAATTACATACTCGCTGCGGTCGTTTAGACCGCAGCAAGTATGTGGTTTATGGGAACTGACAGGACCTGCCGGGCTCGCAGCGAGTATCTCGCTGCGAGCCCGCCCGTGTGAATATACCCTGAGCCTGTAAAGTTAGCACTGCACAGAGATGCATTCTCTGTGAGGGAGATATATTTTTGTATAGGATTTTGGTTTTACAGGTTTATGGAAATGCGTTAAATGTCTACCCAGGTAACATTGCGCCTGGTGAGAAGACCAGCAACACAACTTGTGGGTCCAAACATCAACAGAACAAAGAGCAGCAGGGGGCGCTAGCACTGACATCAATGTATGATAGGTCAGAACACATTTTTAAAGGGGCAATATGAACAGGTTAGACAAATCCAACCAGCTGATAGCCCCCCTATTGCACAGGAGACACAGAGGAGGAAGGTAAGGTTCTTACTTTCATCCTCTGTGTTATTCCTGTGCTCTTAGCTTTTACTCCTCAGTCCAATGAGACCAATACGAGCACTAACTGTCTTACCGAACGAGGAGTAAAAGACTAAATGCACAGGAATGGTGACGAGGATGAAGGTGGGAGACATATCTTCCTCCTCGGTGCCTCCTGTGAAATAGGGGGCTATCAGCTTGTTGGATTTGTCCAACCTGTTGATAGTTCCCCTTTAAAGGGTTACTCCTACGAAAAACAAATTCCTTTCAAATCAACTGGTCTTAGAAAGGTATACCAATTAGTAAATTACTTCTATTTCAAAATCTCCAGTCTTCCAGTACTTATTAGCTGCTGTATGCCCTGCAGGAAGTGGTGTATTCTTTCCAGTCTGACACAGTCCTCTCTGCTGCCACCTCTGTCCAAGACAGGAACTGTCTAGAGCAGCAGTAAATCCCCATAGAAAACAGAGGTGGCAGAGAGCACTGTGTCAGACTGAAAAGAATACACCACTTCCTGCAGGGCATACAGCAACTGATAAGTACTAGAAGACTGGAGATTTTTAAATAGAAGTAAATTACAAATCTATATTACTGTTTGAAACCAGTTATTTCTTTTTACACACCTTGAAATGCGTTGTTTTGAAATCCCAATAAAGAACAGTTGGATTCAGAAGACGTCTCCATTTCGTCACTCGTGCCTCTCTGGTTGCAGGTAATGCTATGATCACATTGCAGCATATTCCTGTCCATACATACTACCCTATGGAGGGCCGCAATCTGTCCCAATGACTTGGTCATTTCTTGTTTTGTGAAATCCCAGATCATCCTGCTATTCTGCCCAGAGCTCTAGCACATTCTTGATGTTGTTCTGTCTTTAATAGGGGCGGTTGTATGACTCCACCATCAGCGATGAAAGCACTTGGACATTAGGTAAGATTTCGTTTATTTATTTAACCCTTTCACGACCATGGGTCATTGATTCCTCAATGTCCAGGTCGTTTTTTGGGAAGAAAGGATATGCAAAATAGCTCTCACACCTCTTGAGCAAATACAGGATACAGGTTCTCTATATGGTCACCGTACTTTCAGCAGATTTTACATACATCTCCAGTCCATTGTGGATTTTTTTCAATTCTCTTTAATAGGAAAGTCAAAATCTATAACAAACGTCCGGTGTCAGTGATTTTGTACAGAATTGTGAATGGCTTTATGGTTGCCTGTACATTGGTTGCTGGCCTTTGCACATACATTCATTGTACAAATATATTCTAAGAATACATCTCTATGCAGTTGAGTGTAATTATTTTCTCTTTCATGAATTTTTTTTTTGCCGGATGAAGAGGACAAAAAACTTATTCGTATAGTTCTAACTAAGTCTAACCGAGATGCTGGTAATTGTTGGCCATCTTTACTAGAAGGAGAGTACTCTGCCGATCCTTGGGTTCAGGATGAGATGCAGAAGAAGCTGACACTGGAGAGGTTCCAGAGAGAGGTAATGGAGGAGGCTGTAGGGCTGGCTCTTTTGTTTGGTTCCTCATCCTCATGCTTCGCAGTGACCATACCCTGTTTCAGAAAGCAGCCGATATGCTTTAAAATTTCAGACCAGGCAGCTAAGGCAGGGTTCACACTGCGTTTTTGCAATCTGTTTTTTTTTTCATCCGTTTAATGTAAAAAATGGATGCAAAAATAGACACATTTGTGTGCATCAGTTTTGATCCGTTTTCCATTGACTCCTATTATAAAAAAAAAAAAAAGGATGAAAACGCGTCCCTATTTTTAGCGCACAAAATATGTGGTTGACCACATTTTTGTGTACACTAAAAAAAATGGATGCATAGTCATCTGTTTTTTCATCCATTTGTTTTAAAATAATGGAAGACAATGAAAACATGGATGTATAAAAGATAAAATGGATGAAAAAAACGGATTGCAGAAACACAGTGTGAACCCAGCTTAATGCAGCATTCACACGGAACGCGGATATGGAATGCCTTTCCCCACACGGGCAGCATCTCTGATATGATGCTGGCAGTGGGGGAACTGCATGAATATGTGCCACACTGTAATGACAGAGCTGCACGGTGCATATTCATACAGTTCCCCCACTCCCAGCATTGTATAAGTGGTGCTGCCTGTGCGGGGTCATTTCACGTCCATGTACCATGTAAATGCAGCCTTAAGGCCCTATTTCACGGAACGATTATCGGCCATATGCGGCCAATAATCGTCCCGCGGAATAGAGGGCAACAGTCAGCTGGCATTGTTCATGTCGGCTGATCGTTGTGTCGCTTGTTTTTCAAACATGTTGAAGAACAAGTTACTGATATAGCAGCGATCGGCTGGCGTCGCTCTGTGGAATAGGAGCGGCAACAGCAGACCGCCACTATCCTCTATGGGCTGCCTGGACGATCTACCGATCACCCGGCCAGCCCCCCCGCACCTCCCATACTCAACCGCTTGCTGCCGACACGTGGAATAGCTGCGTCAGCGAGCCGGGAAGGAGAAGCAAACAAGTGCTGACAGCGCTCGTTTGCTCCTCTCCGTCAGCCTGTGGAATAGGGCCTTTTCTTGTACAGATTTAGATGTCTGGTGTCATGTTACCCAGCCTCCTGACCCCCAGCTCTCACTCAGGAGGGCAAGCTGATGTACAGGTCCCAGGCTTAGGGCCCTATTCCACAGGAGCGATAATCGGCCGAATCGGCCCCATTCGGCCGATTTTTGCTCCGTGGAATAGAGAGAACGATCAGCCGATGATCGTTCATTTAGGTTCAGACCTAAAATTTGTCGTTCGCCACCAGCGCATCGCTACGGTTGAATAGCGATGCGCGACGGCGACCGTCGATTTCAGCATAACCATACATTACCTGTCCGGGCTGCAGGTCTTCTTCTCCCGTTCCTGTGCAGCAGCATCGGCTTCGAAGCGGGGCTGTTTGAACTTACAGACCACTCAGCCAATCACTGGCCGGAAACTCCACGGCCAGTGATTGGCTGAGCGGTCTGTCAGTTCAGACAGCTCCTGTCCGAAGCCGATGCTACCGCGCGGGACCGGGAGAAGAAGACCTGCAGCCCGGACAGGTAATGTATGAAGCAGGGGCTGCAAGGACATTGGTAATGATGTCCTTGCAGCCCTTGTTTCACGATCATCGGGAATAGGGCCAGTAAACGAGCACCGATCTAGCAGATCGGCGCTCGTTTACATCGTTGCTCGGCCCGTGGAATAGGGCCTTTACCTTTCCACTCCAAACCTTTCAAGTGTTGTACACGTTATCTGCAAGAGTTAATCTGCGTACGATGTCTACACCAAACACATTCACATTTATACACATGCAATTAGGGCTGGGCGATTAATCAAATTAATTTGATTAATTCGCCCACAGTGTTTGAATCGATTAGATTTTTTGTGAAAATCGTAAAATTCGATTTTCACAAAATATTATTGCGGGCGGACAGTCCGGAGACGGGCAGTATGGGGCTGGCGAGCGCTGCTGTGAAGTGCAGGGCGGGCCGGCAGTCCGGAGAGGGGCGGTGCGGGGCCGAGAGGGGCGGATCGGGCCGGCAGTCTGGAAAGGGGCAGTATGGGGCTGGAGTTAGGCGATGGGCGGGCAGTCCGGAGTTATGCGGCGCGGGCGTCCTCCAGCACAGCGTCCCACTCCCCTGTCAGCCACAGTTACAGCTCCCCGTTCTCTGGAGGAGGCAGCAGGGACTGCAGGGTGATAGTGTCGCTGCGGGTCCCGGGTCCGGGTCAGATCCCACTGTACAGCTCCAGGAATCACCCTGCAGTCCCTGCTGCCTTCTCCAGAGACTGGGGAGCTGTAACTGTGGCTGACAGGGGAGCGGGACGCTGTGTGCCTGGGTGAGAGAAGGAGGGCTATGTGCACACCTGCTCCAGTCACCTCCAGCCCCCCCTCGGTCCCCTTCCAGTCACCCCCAGTTGCACCAGTCCCCCCCAGCTGCCCCAGTCCCTGTCAGTCATCCCCAGTCCCTGTCAGTCATCCCCAGTCCCCGTCAGTCATCCCCAGCTGCCCCAGTCCCTGTCAGTCATCCCCAGTCCCTGTCAGTCATCCCCAGTCCCTGTCAGTCATCCCCAGCTGCCCCAGTCCCTGTCAGTCCCCCTCAGTCACAGGGGAGCACTGTTACACTGGGAAGCAATACAGTTGTTGTCTCAAACATCATTAAAATTGTATCTGACGCTGTGAGAAAAATTTTGTTTATTTAGCAAAATAAAAAAATCGACATTTAAATCGAGAATCTTCCAGATTTCTAAAAAAAATTATTTTTTGGCCATATCGCCCAGCCCTACATGCAATATCAAGTATCCCTGAGCGTCCATCTAAGGTACCAGACAGCTATTTACATACATTTTATCCTCCCCTCTCACACACTATTGGTTTTAGTGTGACATAAACCTATGTAAAGCTTTGGCGTTCAGGGTTAGGTGTCTATATGTTCGAAACCAAGGCCAATCAGCTTTCATGATATGGAAAAATATTTCCAGCCAAGATTCCAGGATGTAGAGAAATGCTATTATTTTCTGGTACAAGGAGTCAAAGAGGCTTTCCCAAGCTCCTGATAAGCAGCATGTTGGGATACCCCTCCCTTACCTGCCTGACACCTGGTTTGGCAGTGTGAGTAAGGAGGTGTTAGAGCTTTAAATCATTAGCAGGGATCAGAAGACTCATGCCACAGTGTATTTATTTACAGTGTCAATATATGGTGTTCATAACATGGTGAGATTAACCTGGCATATGTCATAGGGAGCACCTGAATACCTTATGATGCTCAGTCTCTTTCACAGTCTTTGTTCTATGAGCATTTGTAAGCAAAAAAAGAGGTTACCATAGATCTGGTGTTCCTAGTGTGATGACTCTCATCCTGAGGCTTCTTTTGCCCAACGTGTTTCCTGTGTAGTCACAATCATCAGGAGCTGGTGAGCGTGGTGGGCAAGGTACATTTATTAGGTCAGCCTACCAAACAGCTATCTAACAGTGTCAGTGTTTGGAGCGTGAATTGCAGCAGATTTCCTTTTAAAGGGGTTATGCAGCGCTACAAAAACATGGCCACTTTCTTCCAGAGACAGCACAACTTTTGTCCCCAGTTCAGGTGTGGGTTGCAATTAAGGGGGTTATCCAGCTCTACAAAAACATGGCCACTTTCTTCCAGAGACAGCACGACTCTTGCCTCCAGTTCAGGTGTGGTTTGCAATTAAGCTCCATTGACTTCAATGGAACTTAATAACAAAACTCTGGAGACAAGAGTGGTGATGTCTCTGAAACAAGCTGGCCATGTTTGTGTAGCACTGGATAACCCATTTAAGCTCCATTCACTTCAATAGAACTAAGTTACAAAACTCCACCCAAACTGGAGACAAGAGTGGTGCTGTCTCTGGAAGAAGGTGGCCATGTTTTTGTAGCACTGGATAACACCTTTAAGGTCCCTTTTATAAGTGCATGGTCTATGATTGTGGACAGTCCATGAACTGTTATCTGTGGGCTGTCCGCAGTCATGGGCAATGCATTATAGAGGCATACATGGATGTCTTGACATTTTAAAAAATATATTGCTGTTTTTCCAGTAAAAAAAGTATGACGTTTCAGCCACTAGGTGTCTCCCTTCCACTGTTCTGCCTATTTCTGTGTACTGGATTGATCTTGCTGGCTTCCCTGCACTTTTATTTTTAAAATAGCATCACTGGATTTCTTTAAGTTTAAAGTATGAAGAAACATAGCTGAGAAATACAGAACACAGCAAGTAGGTGTAGCTAAAACAACCCCAAAATCAAATCCAGAAATGTGTTTACTATAGTATACTTGTGTGGAAAAGAGGATGGCCATGGTGCCAATGCAGCATTGTGGAATTGTTTATGGTAACCAGCACATGTGTTTATTACACGGACCCCATTTCTATTAAATCGTAACTGTCACTTTTAACATATCGCAGAGACCTGTGAAAAGTTTTGATCAGTCAAGATCTGGGTGTTTAGATCCTAACCCGCTGAGCACTTCTCTCCCTGCTGTCTGTGTGCATCATAAGATGGTCCCATAGACTTCCATTCGGAGTCTGTCTTGGTCACAAGCATATAGCTGGAAAGAGCAACTAAGAGAATCCCAGCACTCACCTAGAAGAGTTATGCTTGTTTATTTATGTGCAAAACATCATAAAGTACAGGAGGACGCGTTTCGGCATGTGGCCTCTATCGGCTCCATGCTGAAACACGTCCTCCTGTACTTTATGATGTTTTGCACATAAATAAACAAGCCTTACTCTACTGGGTGAGTGCTGGGATTCTCTTAATCGCTACGTCTGTGACGCCACCCCACTACGAGCATCACCACCACAGAGTGCCATCTCATCTACAATACATGATAAAGCTGGGAAGAGAACACGCTTAGCACTCATTGTCTCATTTTAGCAATCAGACCAGGTGTTAACACTTCAATCCCCACTGAGCAAAAATGTCTGTCAAAAGTTTGTTATAGTGCCCTTTTAACAATTTACTGTGTTAGTCTATGGGTGATTGATGTGACTTTTACATGGTGTAAAGTGAAACTGGCTCAGTTGCCCCTAGTAACCAATCAGATTCCACCTTTCATTTTCCAGTCTGTGAGGAATGAAAGGTGGAATCTGATTGGTTGCTAGGGGCAACTGAGCCAGTTTCACTTTACACCATGTTTGATAAATCCCCCACTTAAAGGACAACTCCGGCCGGACCCCCCCAAAAAAAAAAAACACAGACACCATACTCACCATCCCTCCGGTGACGATCGCCACTCCATTCGCCCGCCGTCCGCCTCACCGTCACCTGCCTCCGCCGTCCAGCGACCGGGTATTTAACCACATTACAAAGTTATATAACTTTGTAATGTGTGTTAAATAAGCCAAAAAAAATTTTCGCCGGAGTTGTCCTTTAAGGCACTATTCCACGGAACGATTATCGTTCATAAACTTGCTCCAACGACCGCTTGTTAACGATAATCGCTTCGTGGAAGAGGTGTAAACGAGCGAACGACAAAAGGCGAAATCTTTATATTGTCGTTCAAAATTGTTTTTCAGCGTGTTAAAAAAATCGTTGGTCTTTGAAAGATAATTCGCTAATCAGTTCGTAAAATTAGAAATCTTTCAGTCGTTCGTAAAAAGCTTTAAAAAAAGTAGGTGTGTATGTATGGTCATGATCACCTCGGTGAACGTTTTAAACGACCATGTAACGATCGCAAAATAATCGTTACACAACATATATTGTTAAAGTTGCCCACGTGTGTTTATGTGTTACTGTTCGCTAAAAAAAAATCGTTTAGTGATCGTTAACGAGCGGTTGTTGGAGCGAGTTTATGAACGATAATCGTTCCGTGGAATAGGGCCTTTAGTTATCAGTTGCAGCCTCCATTTTATGTGGTGGTCAGGAGCTTTTCCCAGTCTATATAGTAAATGAAGGAAAATTGTAGCGTTATTCCACCCTACATACCCAGCCTGGGACGCTTTTACATTGTGTGAATTATCAATTCTTATTACCATTAACCCATCTATGTTTCCTTTTCAGAACCCTGGATTTGACTTTAGTGGAGCAGAAATCTCAGGAAACTACAGCAAAGGGGGGCCGGACTTTTCTAGTTTACAGAAGTGAACCCAGTTATAAATGGACTATATCATGGACTGGCAAAAGATTTCTACAGAACATGAAGTATCCGCTTATTATTAGGCCAAGTGACCTAAATCACCCAGAGCCTTAACAGCCATAGTAAGAGCAACCTAATCCGGGAGCTGAGAGGAGTGAATACGTTGGGGGAAATTTATCAAACATGGTGTAAAGTGAAACTGGCTCAGTTGCCCCTAGCAACCAATCAGATTCCACTTTTTATTCCTCACAGATTCTTTGAAAAATGAGAGGTGGAATCTGGTTGCTAGGGGCAACTGATTTCACTTTACACCATGTGTGATAAATCACCCCCATTGTGTGTGCAATGCTGCAGCATATGTCAGTGCCAT
Organism: Dendropsophus ebraccatus; assembly: GCF_027789765.1. Classification (NCBI taxonomy): domain Eukaryota; kingdom Metazoa; phylum Chordata; class Amphibia; order Anura; family Hylidae; genus Dendropsophus; species Dendropsophus ebraccatus. Next base: position 40,135,480 of record NC_091454.1, on the reverse strand, counting down.
ATTAATGGGAACTAAATGGTAAAATACGATGTATGTTTCTAGAGGCTATTTGGATTTCACCAACAAAAATTGTTTCCTTTTCATAAAGAGTGTTATCAATCAGAAGTTTTATTGTCCACTAGGTAGAGTCAGTTCTGTTAGTTTATTGTAAACCAGAGCGAGCAACCTCTTAGACAGGGATGGGGAACCTGTCTCCCTCCAGCTGTTGCAAGGCTCCAACTCCCATCATGAATATGCAGTAAAAACCAAAGCATGATTGGAGTTGTAGTTTTGCAACAGCTGGGGGGGGGTGTCATTTCCCCCCTCTTTGTCTTTGGCTCTTGTTGGCTAAAGGCCCTATTCCACCAACAGATCTGACGACAGATTATCTGCCAAAGATTTGAAGCCAAACCCAGGAGTGGAGTTGAAAAGAAGAGAAATCCAGTCTTTCCTTTATGACCCGTTCTCTGTTTGTAGTCTGTTCCTGGGTTTGGCTTCAAATCTTTGGCAGATAATCTGTTGTCAGATCTGTTGGTGGAATAGGGCCTTAAGGATGGTGTATTTTACACCAAAGTGAGAGGGTAGTTGTCAGGATTTGTATGAAATTTGTTACATGGTACACACCTCATTGATGCATTTTTACCTGGTCAGGAGAAAAGTTGCAAAAAAAAACACATTTTTAAAAATAAAAGTTTGATGCCATTATAGAAATAAAGTGCCACTTATTTGTTATCATGGTAGTTTTGAGGAGTTCAAGTATGAAAATACCAGTTGGATTTAAAGTGTCACTGTCATTAAAAATTTTTTGCAGAAATCAATAGTCCAGGCGATTTTAAGAAACTTTGTAATTGGGTTTTAGCCGAAAAATGAATTTTTATCATGAAAAAGCAGTTTGATGCTCTCACCCGTCTTCATTGTTCTTGTATGGAGAGAGGGAAATCAGACACCAAAACAGGACAACAAAGAGTTAATTTACAACTACATGACCCAGCTATCTCCTCTGACAGTCAGCACTGACCACTCAGACCTCTGAATAAACTGTCGTCCAGCTCCGTGCCTGTAAGCCTGTAATCCTTTGTTCTCCGCTCTGGCTACCGACTAACTCCCTCCTCCCCCCTCCCCTCACTATAGAACAGACAGGGTTGTGTCTGATGCAACAAGTCCCAATTTCCTGATATTTTGCAGTGAATGGAAAAGAGGAGGGAGGGGCGACCTGGGAAAAGTCTTTTTAAATGCAGATAATGGCATATTTGCCTAATAAACCCAATTACAAAGTTTCTTAAAATCGCCTGGACTATTGATTTCTGCAAAAAAAACCAAAAAAAAAACCTTAAGGACGGAGCCCAAAATGGCCTTAAGTACCGGAGCAAATTTCAGGAATATGACCTTTGTCACTTTATCCATTAATAACTTTGGGATACTTTTACCTATCCTGCTGATTCTGAGGTTGTTTTCTCGTGACATGTTATACTTTATATTTCTGGTAAAATTGAGTCGAAACTTACAGCCTATCTTTATGGAAAAACCCCTAAATAATGTGAAAATTGAGAAAAATTGCATTTTTCAAACTTTGAAAAGTTGAGCTTGTAAGGACAATGGATATGACACATAATCAGATATTAAATAGCATTAGCAAGATGTCTACTTTATGTTGGCAGCATTTACTAAACTTGCGTTCACTTGTTTAAGACAATAGAAAGCTTCAAAGTTTAGCAGCATTTTTCCAAATTTTCACAAGAATTTCAAAATCAGATTTTTCAAGGGACCAGTTCAGGTTTGCAAGGCTGCGTTCACACTACGTATATTTCAGTCAGTATATTTCAGTCAGTATTGCAACCAAAACCAGGAGTGGATTAAAAACACAGAAAGGATCTGTTCACACAATGTTGAAATTGAGTGGATGGCCGTCATATAACAGTAAATAACTGCCATTATTTCAATATAACAGCCGTTGTTCTAAAATAACAGCAAATATTTGCCATTATATGGCTGCCATCCACTCAATTTCAACATTGTGTGAACAGATCCTTTCTGTGTTTTTAATCCACTCCTGGTTTTGGTTGCAATACTGACTGAAATATACTGACTGAAATATACGTAGTGTGAACACAGCCTTGAAGTGGATTTGAGGGGGCTGTATTTTATGAAGCCCCACAAAGCACCCCATTTCAGAAACTGCACCCCCCCCCCAAACTGTTCATAATCAATTCTAGAAAGTCTTTTAACCGTTTAGGTGAGTCACAGAAATAAAAGCTAAGTGTGTTAATTATATTGTGATCCAATATCTCTCTCAAAGAAGAAGTCTGGCAAAAATTTTTATTAAAGTATTGTATTGCCCCCCAAAAAGTTATATAAATCACCAATATACACTTATCACAGGAAATGAACATGAAGTACTTTTTTCCCTGCATTTACTACTGCATCAAGGCTTCACTTCCTGGATAAAATGGTGATGTCACGACTTGACTCCCAGAGCTGTGCAGGCTGTGGCTGCTGGAGAGGATGATGGCAGAGGGACACTGAGGGACACTGGTTACTGGAGGGACACTGAGCACCCCTCTGCCATCATCCTCTCCAGCAGCCACAGCCTGCACAGCTCTGGGAGTCTGGTCGTGACATCACTATGTTATCCAGGAAGTTAAACCTTTGATGCAGTAGTAAGTGCTGTGAAAAAAGCACTTTATGTGCATTTCCCGTAATAGGTGTATATTGGTGATTTGTATAACTTTTGGGGGGCAATATAATACTAAAAATTTTCGCTGGACTTCTCCTTTAATAGAAAACCTATTTCCAGAGAAATGCACAATTTTTATCGCCCTATGTCTGCAGTTTATAGAAATATACAATATGTGGCCATATTGAGCTATTTGACGCAACCACAAGCCTGAGATGTAAAGGAGTGCCTAGTGAATTTTGAAGCCTCCTTACAATTGCCCAATTTTCAAAGTACCACTTCTGGTTGGCAGAGGCTCTGGGGTGCCAAAACCTAACAAACATCCCGATAGGGACACCATTTAGGAAACTACCCCCCTTGAGGAATGTAACAAGGGATATAGTGAGCACATGGACCCCACTGGTGACAGACACAATGTGCCATGAAATTGAAAATTTTAATTTTTTTACACTAAAACTTGGTCTAGCCTTAAATATTTCAGGTTGACAAGGGGTTAAAAGAAAAAATAAACCACTAATCGTGTACAGCAATTTCCCCCCCGATTACAGAAATACCCCACATGTGGACACAAAGTGCAAAGCCGACGCACGGAAAGTGTCCAAAGGGAAGGAGCGCAATTTGGAAGCTGGATTTGGCCAGAATGAAGGACGAAAGCCATGTCGGGTTTGCAGAGCCCCCGTGCTGCCAAAACATTGTAAACCCCCCCACAAGTGACCCCATTATGGAAACTACACCCCTCAAAGAATGTAACAAGAAGTGAGCATATGGACCCCACTGGTGACAGACACAAATGTGGAACAATGTGCCGTAAAAATGAAAAATTAAATTTTTTACACTAAAACGTTGGTGTAATTTTGAATTTTTCATGTTCACAAGGGGTTAAAAGAAAAAATAAACCACTAATAATGTAGAGCAATTTCACCCGATTACAGGAATAATGCCAGCGCATGGAAAGCCTCCAAATGGAAGGAGCGCAATTTGGATTTTGGAAGCTGGGATCCAGTGTCAGTGCGTTCCTCTGAGAATACATACAGCGTGTGTATTCTATTTACTATTTTTACATTTAATTTGTGTTATTAACTTTTTTTTCCGTTTGGGGTACACCGGGGGGAAAGGAAAAAGAAAATTTACACTAAAAAAAAAAAAGGAAAAGAAAATTTTACTGTAAAAAAAAAAAAAAAAAACAGAAGAGGGCAGAAGGAGGGGACACTATTTACCACCGATTCAGGGTTGAGGGTGGCAGGAAAAAGGAAAGGGTGGCAGGAGAGGGTAAGAGGAGAGGGTGGCAGGATGGAGGGGAGAGGAGAGGGTGGTAGCAGAGAGGGGAGGCAGGTAGTAGGGGAGAGGGTAAGGGAAGAGAGGGTGAGAGCGGAGAGGGTGGGTGACAGCAGAGAGGTTGGGTGGCAGGAGAGAGGTCGCAGGATGGAGGGGAGAGGGTAAGAGACGAGAGGGTGGCAGGACAGGCGGTGGCAGCAGGGAGGGTGGGTGTCAGCAGGGACGGTGGGTGGGTGGCAGCAGGGAGGGAGGGTGGCAATCAGTAGAGGGTGGGTGGCAGCAGAGACAGTGGGTGGCAGTCAGGAGAGGGTGGGTGGCAGCAGGGATGGAGGGTGGGTGGCAATTAGGAAAGGGTGGGTGGCAGGGAGGTAGGGAGGGTGGGTTTCAATCAGGAGAGGTAAGGTGGCAGCAGGGACCGTGGGTGGCAGTCAGGAGAGGGTGGGTGGCAGCAGGAGGGAGGGTGGCAGCTGGGAGGGAGGGTGGCAATGGAGGCACGGGGGAGGAGACAACACAGGGATGCCAGCTAGCAGCAGGGAACTGCTAGCTGATCTCCCTAGAACAAAGGCAGCACGGGGGGAAGGCGGAGGAGGAGGCGCCCGGCACACCATAGGTACACGCCGGGCTCACTGCACGCTGCTCCCATCATCTCCTTCTCAGCTTGCCGATTCTGGCAAGCAGAGAAGGAGATTATGGGAGTAGTAGTAAAGATCGCCCGTGATTGGCCGGCTGGTGGTTACCGGCCAATCACGGGCGATCTGGGGAGCGGATTCACGGGCAGGTGGTGCCCAATCTCAGACAGCACCAATTACAGCTTAGTGCCGGGGTCCGGTTCCGGAAACCAAGGGAATTGCTGTGATTGGCTGATGAGAAGTCATCAGCCAATCACAGCGATTGTCGTCATGGGGGGCAGGGAAACTGCCCCCTACGTGACAAAGGAAGATGGCTGCTGTAAGAATCAGCAGCCATCTTTACCGGAGCACCGCGCCCGTTTAAAGGGCCCGTGTACCGATACGTCATGGGTCCTTAAGTGACAGTGATCCATGATGTACCGGTACGTCATTGGTCCCCAAGAGGTTAAAGCATCATGTGAACATGCTCACTCACTATAAATGCAGCTGGCACCTTCCTACTGTCTTTGGGCCCTATAACATTGAGTGATAATCCGCTAAGTAATAGCGATGCACGGCCAGCGGCTGATGTATCTGTAAATAAAATAAATTACCTCTCCATGCTCCCTGGTGTTCTCTTTGCTTCTGTCCGCAGCCTAAGGTGGAATTTCAGACCCGTTCTTTTATTTACAGATTCATCATCCGCAGGCCGCACATCGCCATTACACGGCAGATTATGTAATAGGGCCCTAAGGCAGTTGGAAAGTGCCAGCATTTTTATAGTGTGTGAGTGCTCTCTAGCAGATCGGCGGTCATTTACTATAGTGATTGGGCCGTCTGACTGCATGTAAGCTCCGACTGTATGTAGCCACAAATATTAATTTGTGTCCTTATTATATTTTGTGCAAAATGTATATAAATATGACACGATGTACACAAAAAAATATTCTACATTTTAAGAGGACCCTGTGCCCTCTTCTAAAAAATAAAAAACTTACACCAAGGGTCATCTTGGAAGGAAAAAAAATATTTGAAGAGTACCTGTCAAGAACAATAACTGTTGACATGTCTGATCCCATCTCAGCGCTTGATTACTATGGGCTCCTGCTGTAATTGAGCACTGATGTCAAAGATCAATGCAGTGCACATGTACTGAATTGCTCTCTATGAGAGATCGGTGTAGTAATGATAGAAGTACCCGAGGGGACTTCAAGTTAAAGTCTGTATTAAAAAAAAAGTTTTTCATTAATAAAAATCCCATCCCATAATAAAAGCTTAAGGGTGCCTTCACACCTACCACATTCGCAGCGGATCTCACGCCATGAGTTGCAAGATCCGCTGCGGGTCAAGTCCCGTTCATTTCTATAGAGAACATACTCGTAGCGGGATTGACATCCCACTGTGAGTATATGCTTTAACCCCCTGTCGCCCACAGCCCCTCAGCTTGTAGCCCCAATCTGGTCCCGCTCAGCCAATCAGTTCACAGCAGCACTGATTGGCTGAGCGGGACCGGACCCGGGAGCCTGACATGCAGCCGCGTCGCCAGAGTAGGTAATGTATGCTCTCGGCGGCGGGGCTGCGGGCGACAGGGGGTTAAAGCACATACAGCGGGATGTCAATCCCGCTGCGAGTATGTTCTCTATAGAAATGAATGGGACTGGATCTGCGGTGGACCTCGCTGCAAACTTGCAGCGGGAGATCCACTGCGGATACGGTAGGTGTGAAGGCACCCTTAATCACCTCCCTTTTCCCATTTTATGAAATGATCAGATTTCTGCTCTCGCATGGTAAGCGGCACCGCCAAAGTGCAAAATTAGTGATTTTTGGTCGCATGAAATCCAGAAACATTTTAATAAAAAGTGATCGAGAAATTGCTTATACACAAGCAAGGTACCAATAGAAAGTACATATTATGGCGCAAAGAATAACACCAAAAATAGCCCCATTACCAAGGAGGAAATTTCAGCTGTCATAAAAGCAATCAAATAAAATAATAAAATATATTATATAAAATTATATAACTTGACTATCATTGCAATCGTACTGACTTGGGGAACATATATAACATGTCAGTTTTACCACAGGATGAATGCAAGCCCTCCCTCCCCCCCCCCCCCCCCTCCATTTTTTTTATTTTTTTGCTTTTCAATTACACAGTGCAAATGTTTTTTTTCTTCGGTTTTGCTGCATATTTTATGGAAAAATTAAAGGGGTTTTCCAGGATTTTTATGTTTTTTCAAAAATCATCCAGCATGATTGCCTAAGTCAAGACAAACCTCCCCATATACATTTTTCTTCTCTATCAGCTTCTCATGAGATGAAAAAGTTCTTTTTATATCTTGTATTGTTTGTTTACAAGCTGCTCAGTTTGTTTACATATGCAGCACACCCAGTGGCCAGAGTTGGAATTGCAGTTTGCCGGGGTTAGCAGGCATTGCATACACTATTAACACTGCCTATTGCCTCTCTTTCAAAAACTGGCATGGATAATTTGCATGTATTTCTTACCTAACCAAAATAAAATCATGTAGAATTGTAGCATTATAATAAACTGATAAAAATATTTTATTTTATTTATTTATCATAGAACTAGATCTTTTTTGGGACTATTTCCCTCTTGCTTCTACAGCCTCCTACTATGGTGCAGTGGTAAGTGACAGGTTTACCGTGTAAACTGACCAGGGTTCACATCCCGCCAGAGTACTTTTTTTTTTTTTTTCCAATTATGACTTGTGCTAGATATTATGGTGATTGTAGTTCCTCTGCAAACAAGAAACACTGAGGGTAATATACAAACAAGATGAATTTTCTAAGAAAATAATGCTCTAATGACTATTGCTCCATGTATAATTGTATGCATGTATCACCTAATCAAAATAAAATCATATCTATTTGCCACAATGGAATAAAATATAATTTATTATATTGTGGACAAAAGATATGATATGATTTTATTTTGATTAGGTGATACATGCATACAATTATACATGGAGCAATAGAGTCATTAGAGCATTATTCATCTTGTTTGTATATTACCCTCAGTGTTTCTTGTTTGCAGAGGAACTACAATCACCATAATATCTAGCACAAGTCATAATTGGAAAAAAAAAATAAAAATACTCTGGCAGGATGTGAACCCTGGTCAGTTTGCATGGTAAACCCGTCACTTACCACTGCACCTTAGTAGTAGGCTGTTGAAGCAAGAGGGAAATAGTCTATAAAATCGATCTAATTCTGAATAAATAAATAAAAAAGGGATGGGGAACCAGGTGGTGATGATTTCTATTTGAAAGAAAAAAACACAGAAATAAGAGGTACAGAAGCCATCTGTGGCTGTTTCTGCTGCTGCCAAGAGTGCTCCCATTCTCATAGCTTGTGGACCTCTTCTTTCTGATTGAATAGTGTTCTGCCTCTCAGAAATCATCACTACCCCAGTTCTGTGCCCCCACCCCCACAGGACTCATGCCAGCCCCCCACATACAGCCACAGTGTCCCTCACTCTCCATAATGAATAACTGCACCTGTCAGCATTGATATTCATTACTGGAGGGGAAACGCTGTGTGCCTCTGTGGTGTTGCTGAGTGTTCCTGATGATATAGCTGCTGCCCCTCACCTCTTCTTTCACACTGAACAGTGTTGTGTCACACAGAAATCATCTCCCCTGTCCTGACCTCCCCCCCCCCCCCCCCCCCCAGCTGCCTCAGCTCTATGTATATGAAGGTTTACCCTGACAGCTTCTCTGTGTGTGGGGAGGGGGGGGGGGTTAGGACGGAGAGGAGAGGATTTATGTGTCAGGGAACAGTGTTGTCACAGAACGAAGTGTTGAAGCGATCAGAACTGCAGCAGCACAGACAGCATTCTCCCCTCTCAGGATGACTCACTCTGGGGATGGAGAGACACTGCCTGTGCTGCTGCCGAGAGTGTGACACTGCTGGGACCTGCTTGACAGAAATCAAGCCCCTCCGTCTTCACAAGTCCCCCTCACGCTTGATCTGCACAGGCTACTGTGTAGCCAATCAGGCTCAAGTACTCTGCAGCCAATAAGAAGAGGGAGAGGCTGGCACAGGCGCAGAAGAGCTCAGTGCAGCTGACGTCACCGAACCAGAAGCAGAGACAGGAGAAGCTTCCGGTCCGGAGAATGACAGGAAGACAGAAGATCCGAAGCAAGCAAGTCACGTGACCGTCCCAGCGATCTCCCAGAGCAGACATCTAATGACAGGTAAGTATATTAGAGAAGGGTTAACCTTGGTTAACCCTTTCCTAATACAAAAAAATCATTTTTCCCTGGAAAACCCCTTTAAAAAAGGATCCTGTAAAAGGATCCTGTGGGTCTGTAGGTAAAAAAAATTAAAATTGGCCTGGCAGAGAAGGAGTTAACTGAAAGCAGTAAGCGGAAACACAAAGCTCTCTGCTGCCACTAATGTTTGGGTTAGGAATTACAGAGCTGCCCAAGCCCTGGTTCTAAGATAAGATAAGATAATCCTTTAATAACCCCACCATGGGGAAATTCAGTGTGTTACAGCAGCATAGGTATTACACATACAAAAAGCTAAAAGTTAAAGTAAACGCATTACGATTAAGGTAAACAAAGAGAAGAAAAGGTAAAAAAGATACAATAAAAAAAACCATTCGACTATTTTAGTTCTTTTTATGGATTGATCTCTGCATGGGTCGGTGTTGGTTGTACAGCCTAACCGCTGCAGGAAGGAAGGATTTTCGATATCGCTCCTTCTCGCACTTTGGGTGAATTAAACGGTCATTGATAGTACTGCCCAGTGCTATCACGGTCTCGTGCATAGGATGGGAGTCATTCTCCAGTATGGAGCTGATCACTGACAAAATCCTTCGCTCCCCCACCACCTGCATCGGTTCCAGGGGGCTTCCAAGGCCCTTCTGATCAGCTTGTCCAGTTTGTTCCTATCGCTGGTTGATATGCCGCTCCCCCAACAGGCCACTCCGAAGAAGATGGCTGATGCCACTAAAGAGTGCCCTCTGGACTCCAAAGGCCCTCAGCCTCCTGAGCAGGTAGAGTCTGCTGTGGCCCTTTCTGTACAGATTGTCCATGTGATCAGCCCAGTCCAGCTTATTATTGAGGACCACACCCAGATATTTATACGTGTTCACTGTCTCAATGTCTGTCCCCTGGATGCCCACTGGACTTGGAGGAACTTTGCGCTTTCACCACCATCTCCTTGGTCTTTCCAGCATTAATCCTCAGGTGGTTCCGGTGGCACCAATCAACAAAATCCCTGTTCACTTCTCTCTACTCTCTTTTCGTCTTCACCTGTGATGAGGCCTACTATTGCAGAGTCATCAGAGTACTTTTGTAAGTAGCAGGTAGGTGATTGTTCCTGAAGTCTGCAGTGTACAGTATGAAGAGGAAGGGAGCAAGAACTGTACCCTGAGGTGCCCCCGTATTACAGATGACAGTATCTGACACACAGTCCCTGGCTCTCACATACTGAGCTCGATTTGAGAGGTAGTCTAGGATCCAGTTTGAGAGATGGAGATCTGCTCCAACAAAGGCCAGATTGTCTCTTAGTAGCCTCGGCTGTATGGTGTTAAAAGCACTGGAGAAATCGAAGAACATTATTCTCACAGTGTTCCCCGGTTTCTCCAGGTGAGAAAGGGCTCTGTGTAGAAGGTGGATGATGGCATCATCCACCCCAATGCCCGGATGATAAGTAAACTGGAGAGGGTCCATGGCTGGGCTCACTAGAGGGCGGAGATGTGTGAGAACTAATCTCTCCCAAGACCTTCATCATGTGGGATGTCAGTGCTACAGGTCTATAGCCGTTCAGGTCCCTTGGATGTGGTGTCTTTGGAACTGGTACCACACATGATGATTTCCACAGTTGTGGTACCATTTCTAACTTCAGGCTCATATTAAATTAGAACGATAATCGTTCCGTGTAAACGCAGCATAACATTCATTGATTTTTTCTTACCCAGTCTGATCACTGCCACCAACACAGGGCACTGTACTATATATTATGTATTAAAACATGCTGTAAGGCACTTCCGGTTCCAGCGCCATGCAGTGAAGACGCACAGCGCTTCAGCTCCGCGCCCTCAGTGACTAAAAGGCTGCCTACTACCCGCACTACTGACCGGAACGCTGCTAGCTGGACCCTGGTCGGTTACTCTACCCTACCATGAATCATTTTGTCCAAAATAAAGGTCCATGGACCAGAGGTTAGTCCCAAAACAGAGCCGGGAAGGAGCGCACGCATGGTGATGCAATGGCGGACGGCGCGTCTGTGCTCGACTCCAGGGACAGCTCTCCATCCCGTTCCACCAGCTGCTTGTCTGACGGTGAGGACACTCTTAAAACTGCTCATCTTTGCTGATTACTCCGCGGAAACTACACGTCATCAGAAGCTATTTTCACCAGTATGTTCGGCACTATACCGCCAGAAGATACGTTTTGCCTTACTACACCCGGCTACCTTACGAGTCTTCCACCAGGATGGCTCCTTCTCCACTTACAGAACACCGGAAGAGGCTAAAGAGGGTCTGCGCTTGCCTACAGAACTGACTCCTGAATGGGTTAATAGGTCCCCTACCTGGCGCAAATCGGTATCCCCACGGGCAGGGGAGAATACTAGAGGCTCCACTTTCGGGGAAGATTCTGACTGGTACAGTGCACCTGCAAGGAACAAAGACGTCGCAGATCATCCCTTCCTGATATGTAAATTCTCTACTTGGGCTGGGCCTCTGGCCCGCAATTAACTGGAGCTGGCTACCTGCTTGCTTTGGATGAAAGGGTACTACGTAGAAGGTCTTATTAAGGACGTTGGTCCGGCTATTACTAATGAGTGACTGTTTTGGCTGCCCCTTCTATTTGTTCTTTTAAAGCAGAAGCTGTCATGTTATGATGTTTTACGGAGGAGCTGCCGCATGGAAAAAAGAGAGGTCCGTAGTCGTTGCTCTCTGGCTAGTAAGGGAGAGTGAGATGTCAGCCAGAGCAGCCTGTCAGTTATGTTTTTTGGGGAGTTTTTGTTCGGGGGGGGGGGGGGGGGGGGCTCGCTTGCAGATCAGAAATTCATCCATTTTCCCTATAGCCATTGCTCTGCCAATATGTGGCCACCATGATTCTGCTAATTTCATGGAACATGAAAGGGCTCAAATCACCAAATAAGCGGGTAATGCTTCTTAGGCATCTGAAACGTTTTCGCCCTGACTAGGTTCTTTTGCAGGAGACCCATATGACCCAGGAGGATTGCTTCAGGCTGAAAAAACTATGGGTTAAGGAGGTGTATGGGTCTCCTGCTATTGAGCGCAAGGCTGGAGTACTTATTTTGGTAAGCAAGACATTCCAGGGAGAGGTCTTGGACTTCTCCCATGATGTGGAGGGAAGGCTGTGTACATTGCATATTCGCATGGGTACCGAAGATATTATGGTATATAATGTATTTGGCCCTTATGCAAACAAGCCTGGTTTCTTTAGCTCTCTCACTGACCGCCTACTTTCTCACCCTATACCTAATAAAATTGTAGTGGGTGACTTTAATGAGGTAATGTCTCTCCGGGAAGATAGGTCCTCCAATCGCATAGTTACTACCCCTGCCCCGAGCAGGCTCTCCCCCTTGGCAGATAAGGGTCAGAAGGTGGGCCTTAGTGACATGTGGAGGTATTTACACCCTGATTCCAGGGAATTTATGTTCTTTTCCCTGCCCCATGACTCTTGGTCTAGAATAGACTATGTTTTTGTTACTAATACGCTACTGTCTAGATTAACCTCGCACTCTATCGAAGATATGATTATATCCGATCACTCTCCTCTTTTATGTTCTTTCATGTGGCAGATTCAGAGAGGACAAGACTTTCTGTGGCGGTTCCCTGTCGGTCTGGCCAAGGATGATGGTTTCCAGTCCCTTCTTAAGCATTGGTGGCTGGAATATTCTACCCACAATGCGGAGCATGTGTCGCAACCCCAGCTAAACTGGGATACTGCTAAGTCGGTTTTGAGAGGTCGCATCATGGCTTACAAATGCTCCCTACAAAAGAAGGTAATGGAGAACATCCATAAATTTAGCATGTCCCTGAAATCAGCATATACTGCTTTCTTGGTCAGCCCGTCAGATGTAACCAGGCAAACTTGGCAGCAGACACGCAAACAGTACAAACAGTGGATAGAGCGGAGAGAGAGCCTCAATAGATCTTACTATGATGTCCTTCTCTTCAGGCATGGAAATAAGGCAGGCCGCATCTTAGCCAGGTTCGACTGGGGCCCACTCGCCTCCCAACAGATTACTTCCATGTGAGACAACACAGGTACCCTACATAAACATCCTAAAGACATTGTGAGAGTCTTACAGGCTTTCTATCAAAACCTTTATGCCTCATCTCCCCCCACTGTCACGGATGTCTCTGGCTTTCTGCCGCAGGGCTTCCCTACTTTGACAGGAGATCAGGTCGACCTCCTAAATGCCCCCATTACCAAGGAGGAAATTTCAGCTGTCATAAAGCAGCTATGTTCCCATAAGGCGCCAGGACCAGATCGATACTCGGCTGACTTTTATAAAATTTTGAGTGAAGAGATCTCCACCCCCTTGCTATCTTTATTCCAACTGTATCTTGAGAGTACTCCTGTGCCGGGGTCTTCTAATATGGCTTACATTAAAGTGCTTTTAAAATCGGGCAAAGACCCTAACTTACCTAGTTCATACCTCCCTATCTCCTTATTGAACCTAGACCTAAAAGTCTTATCTAAGCTGATGTCGGATAGATTGTCACTGGTAATGCCATCCATCATCTCGCCGGCCCAGGTGGGATTCATAAGGGGGAGGGCGGCAGTCATGAACATTAGAAAGGTATTGGCCGTCCTGGACAAGGCCCGCCATAGACCCCAATTGCATCCATGGGGGATGAATGTTGGGAGTCATGGGGGCAATGGGATTTTCCGGCCCTTTTCTATCTGATATCAAAGGTCTTCATATGAGCCCATTTGCCAGGCTTCATATCCCTGGTTTTGTATCCCCATCTTTTTTCCTTCATAAGGGGACACACCTGGGCTGCCCATTGTCCCCATTGCTCTTCAATCTAGCAATAGAACCACTATCCAGGACTCTACAGAATGCCCGGGATATAGAAGGTATTAATGTTGGGAAGAAAGAAGTACGTGTGGCCCTGTTTGCCGATGACATATTGGTCTTTCTAAGTGATCATGGCAGAGATGTGGGGACAGTGTTTGGGTACCTGGCGGCCTTTGGCATCCATTCTGGCTATAGAAGTTAATATAGAAAAAAGTGAACTCCTCCCACTATATATGTCTAGTCCAAAAAGAAGGGGCTCCTCCTCCGCTCTGCCAGTGCGACAGGTTAAAATTGGCAGCACATCTATGACTCTGTTCACACTGCAGGTTGCACGATGCTTGTGGCTTAAGCACATACAAAAAAACAGAAGGTGCAACAGCAACCCACAAGTGCAAGGGCTCACCGTATATACTCCTCCTAGCATACACACGGTAAACACCTGCCCTGTAGATATTAAAAATTGAGGATCTTAGCAAACTATTTGATCAGAGTGTACCATGTCACCAACGTTAAGGTGTCCTTAGAGACATGGTCCCTAATCAAGCATTTTCACACTAGCAATGGCCTCTCCTGGGCTGAATAAGCCTACAACTAGGCAGATAGGAGCCAAATGATCTCTTTTATAGCACCCTTGGGACATGGGTGGAGTGCAGGTCAACAGGAGGTAGTCACATCCCCCACATTCAACAGAAAAAAAGGAAAAAAATTGGCAGCACATCTACGACTCTGTTCACACTGCAGGTTACAAGCTGCTTGTGGCTTAAGTACATACAAAAAAACAGAAGGTGCAACAGCAACCCACAGGTGCAAGGGCTTACCGTATATACCCCTCCCAGCGTACACACGGTAAACACCTGCCCTGTAGATATTAAAAAGTGAGGATCTTAGATCTTAGCAAACTATTTGATCAAACAGAGTGTACCATGTCCCTTAAAGGGAACCATTCACCCCGTGGCCCCAGGATGAAACTGACATACAGTTACATAAAGCTCAATATACTTACCACATCGCTCCCGGTCCTGTCCCAGATCCCCCTGTTGACACAGAGATATCGCCGATTCTTCTTCTCGCGCCCATTATGGTAATGGGCCGAGATGAATCCAATGTCCATAGGAATCGACAGGTGAGTCCAACTTATTCATAAGGTCCTCTTCTCGTCGCCACCCATCCACGCCTCCTGGAACTTGATTGACGTCTTCAGTCTCCTGACGAATTCCCGCGCAGGCGCCGTTGCGATGGTCTTGTCACCTCTTCTGCACCTGCGCGGTAAACGGGATACAGGCTCGAGACTCCTGTGTACCGCGCATGTGCGAAGTCTAACATGTCACTTCATCTGCAACGAAGATTCCAGACGGCAGAGAGCGGACTACAGCAGACTACGGTGAAGAGATCCTTCGTCTGAGGCGGCAGTAATGTATAAATCTTTTCTCCAGCAGCAGCCGCCGGAGCACTGCTACCACTGTACCACCAACGATTTATTTATTAATGTCCCCCTGGGCCACCAATGCATCCCCCTGGGCCACCGCTGAGCCACCAATACCTGTGCTACTACACCTCTCATCCTTGCCTGTACTACTACACCCCTCATCCTTGCCTGTTCTTCTACTACTACACCCCTCATCCTTGCCTATTCTTCTACTACTACACCCCTCATCCTTGCCTGTTCTTCTATTACTACACCCCTCATCCTTGCCTGTTCTTCTACTACTACACCCCTCATCCTTGCCTGTACTACTACTACTACACCTCTCATCCTTGCCTGTACTACTACTACACCCCTCATCCTTGCCTGTTCTTCTACTACTAGACCCCTCATCCTTGCCTGTACTACTACTACACCTTTCATCCTTGCCTGTTCTTCTACTACTACACCCCTCATACTTGCCTGTTCTTCTACTACTACACCCCTCATCCTTGCCTGTTCTTCTACTACTACACCCCTCAGACTTGCCTGTACTACTACTACTACTACACCCTTCATCCTTGCCTGTTCTACTACTACTACACCCCTCATCCTTGCCTGTACTACTACTACACCCTCATCCTTGCCTGTTCTTCTACTACTACTACACCCTCATCCTTGCCTGTTCTTCTACTACTACTACACCCTCATCCTTGCCTGTTCTACTACTACTACTTCTACACCCCTCATCCTTGCCTGTACTACTACTACACCCCTCATCCTTGACTGTACTATTACACCCCTCATCCTTGCCTGTTCTTCTACTACTACACCCCTCATCCTTGCCTGTTCTACTACTACACCCCTCATACTTGCCTGTTCTTGTACTACTACACCCCTCATTCTTGCCTGTTCTACTACTACTACACCCCTCATCCTTGCCTGTTCTACTGCTACTACACCCCTCATCCTTGCCTGTACTACTACTACACCCCTCATCTTTGCCTGTACTACTACTACACCCCTCATCCTTGCCTGTATTACTACTACACCCCTCATCCTTGCCTGTACTACTACTACAACCCTCATCCCCTGTTCCACCACTGAGCCACCACCGCACCCTCTGGGCCAACAATGCTCTGCTGGGCCACCACTGAGCCACCAATGAACCCTCTGGGCCACTAATGCTCTGCTGGGCCACCGCTGAGCCAACAATGCCTGTGCTACTACACTCCTCATCTTTCCCTTTACTACTACACCCCTCATCCTTGCCTGTACTACTACAACACCCCTCATCCTTGCCTGTACTACTACTACACCCCTCATCCTTGCCTGTACTACTACTACAACCCTCATTCCCTGTTCCACCACTGAGTCACCAATGAACCCTCTGGGCCACCAATGCTCTGCTGGGCCACTACTGGGACACCAATGCTATGCTGGGCCACCACTGAGCCACCAATGCACCCTCTGGGCCTCCAATGCTCTGCTGGGCCACCACTGGGACACCAATGCTATGCTGGGCCACCACTGAGCCACCAATGCACCCTTTGGGCCTCCAATGCTCTGCTGGGCCACCACTGAGCCACCAATTCCTGTGCTACTACACCCCTCCTCTTTGCCTGTACTACTAGACAGTTAAATGATGCCTAAAATTGTACGTAGTTGTGGATCCGCGACCATGGACAATTTTACAGGACATGTGAATGCATCCTAACACACACCTCATGTGAAGTAAATCAGTCGCCCCCCCCCCCCCCAAATAAGATATAATAAAATGTTTAAAGAAATGCTGTGTGGTGTGTTTATTTCAATAAAAATGGTTTTAAAAAAAGTTGTTGTCTCTTTATTTAGTTTTTATGCTTCGGAGTGGTAGCTGTCTATCAGACGACGCCATTCCCAAGCTTGTGCTTAGGGTTAGTCTGCGGGCTAATGCTAACCTATATATAATTACTCCAGTACCCACAGCCACAGGGGTGCTGGGAAGAGCCAGGTACCATCAGGCAGGAGCATTAAAGTAGCGCTCCTAGCCTGGGGCATTTGCAGGCTGGTATTATTTAACCCCTTAAGGACAGAGCCTGAAATGGCCTTAATGACAGAGACAAATTTTATGAATATGACCAGTGTCACTTTAGTCATTAATAACTTCGGGATGCTTTTACCTATCCGGCTGATTCTGAGATTGTTTTCTCGTGACATATGGTACTTTACATTTCTGGTAAATTGGAGTCGATACTTATAACGAATCTTTATGAAAAAAAAAAAACAAAATAACGTGAAAAAATGCGAAAAAAATGCATTTTTCCAACTTTGAAACCTTTCTGCTTATACAGAAAATGGTTATGCCACATAAATTATATATTAAATAGCATTAGCAACATGTCTACTTTATGTTGGCAGCATTTCATTTTTTTTAGACAATAGAAAGCTTAAAACATTAGCAGCAATTTTCCAAATTTTTAGTAAAATTTCAAAATCAGATATTTTTAGGGACCTGTTCAGGTTGAGGCTATGTTCATACTGCGTATGAGTCCGGCCGCATTTCGTACGCCGCCGTACATGTGCGGCTGAAACTACGGGCGTGGGAAAAATCGACATGCGGCCGGATGCGTACGAACCGCGAACATCCGCCCGTAGTACAGTTATGCTTCCCTAGCTTGTTTCGAAGCGATCTGAAACAGGTCATTTACTTGGAAATCTTCGCCCAGCCCATTAAAACTCACAGAACCTTTTGGATCGAAAAATCAAGTTCAATTTGGCTGAAATAAGTACTTCGTACGGGACCGCATGGAAATCCACGGCAGTGAGTTGGAACATCTCTGTCCTCAAACAATGGTCGTGTTCATTTTTCACGATGCCGCATACGATCCGGCCATAAGCTCATACGTAGTGTGCGTTGTGTGGGCGTATATCGTATACTTTTAAGCGAACGCATCAACCTCAAAACTACGTGCGTATATTTGCGGTTTGCACTACGGCCGGAATCATACGCAGTGTGAGCCTGAAAGTGTATTTGAGGGGACTGTATGTTATAAAGCCCCACAAAGCACCCCATTTCAGAAACTGCACCCCCCAAACTCTGCAAAAGCACATCCAGAAAGTTTTTTTTAACCCTTAAGGGGAGTCCTAGAAATAAAAGGTAAGTGTGGAAAAATTTTGAAAATTTCAAATTTCTGTGCAGAAATTTTATTGTAATCCAATATTTTTCATAATTATAAACCTATTACCAGAGAAATGCACCCCAATATTGATTGCCCCGTTTCTGCAGTTTATAGAAATACCCCATATGTGTCCCTATTGCATAGTTTGACGCAACCACAAGCCTCAGATATAAGGGAGCGCCTAGTGAATTTCAATGCCTCCGTTATATTTGGTCATTTTTGACTGTACCACTTCAGGTTGGCAGAGGCTCTGGGGTGCCAAAACATAAAAAACACCCCTAAACGGACACCATTTAGAAAACTGCACCCCTCAAGGAATGTAACAAGGGGTGCGGTGAGCATCTGGACCCCACAGGTGCTTCACAGATTTTCAGAACAATGTGGTGTAAAAATGGAAAAATTCAATTTTTTACACTAAAATGTTGTTCTAGCCTTCATTTTAAATTTTTACAAGGGGATAAAAGAAAAAAAAATATTAAACGTGTAGCGCAGTTTCTCCCGAGTACGGAAATACCCAACATGTGGACATAAAGTGCCAAGCGGGCGCAGGACGAGCCTCCAAAGGGAAGGAGCGCCAATTGGCTTTTGGAAGCTGGATTTCACTGGAATAGATTTCAAGAGCATTTACAGAGCCCTCGTGTTGCCAAAACACTGGAAACCCCCCACAAGTGACCCCATTCTGGAAACTACACAACTCAAGGAATCTAACAAGGGGTGCAGTGGGCATATGGACCCCACTGGTGACGGGCACAAATGTGCAACAATGTGACATGAAAGGGAAAATTTTCATTTTTTCACATTCACGGTACAAATGTGCCCATCATCAAGGGGTCCATATCCTCATTGCACCCCTTGTTAGATTCCTTGAGGGGTGTAGTTTCCAGAATGGGGTCACTCCTGGGGGGTTCTCACTGTCTTGGCAGCACGACGGCTCTGTAAATGCGACATGGCGTTCATCATCCATTCTGGTCAAATCCAGACTCCAAAATCCAAATGGCGCTCCTTCCCTTCGGAGGCTTGCCCTGCGCCCACATGGCGCTTTATGTCCACATGTGGGGTATTTACGTGTTTTTTTCTCTTTTAACCCCTTGTGAAAATGAAACATTTAAGGCTAAACCAACATTATAGTGTAAAAAATGTAATATTTCATTTTCACATCACATTGTTCCACATTTGTGCCCATCACCAATGGGGTCCATATGCTCACTGCACCCCTTGTTACATTCCTTGAGGGGTGTAGTTTCCATAATGGGGTCACTTGTGGGGGGTTCAACTGTCTTGGCAACACAGAGGCCTTTCAAATGCAACAAGACCCTCGAAATCCATTCCAGCCAAATCCAGCCTCCAAAAACCAAATGGCGCTCCTTCCCTTTGGAGGCTTACCCTGCACCCACATGGCGCTTTATGTCCACATGTGGGGTATTTCTGTATTCCGGACTTATAAATGTCCCCGCATCTCCAGCGCTACAGAGATTTATGTAGAGGATTTATGTCGGTGCGCACTGCCGAAAACCTATGCCACCTGAAAGGTGGAGTAGGTTTTTCGGCGTATCTTTTAGTTTAAACAATGATAAATCGCGTCCCCCGTTCCGCCCCTCCACACCCCCTCCCTACCTAGAGGGGTGCACAACCCGGGGACACTGTTTTTTTACAGTTTGATCGCCGTGATAGGCCGGCCAGTACCGCCCGGCCCATCACGGCGATCAAACTGTAAAAAAACAGTGAGGCATCGGCACCATCTTTCCCCACGACACTGATGGCGATTGGTGCTGTCCAAGACAGCACCAATCGCCATTGCTTTCCGGGACACCAGGTCACCGATTACCCGGAAAGCTGATAGCAGCGATCGTCAGCACAGCGGGGGTTAATCACCCCCCGTGCCGACGAGCAGAGAGGGCCTGCTATACATTGGGTGTAAGTGTATGCCCGTTTGCGTTAAAGCCCACCCTGCGCCCACCCGATGTCGTTAAGGGGTTAATGAAATGCGTGCATCTCTTGGTGTATTTCACGGGGGTAGGGCTTTATTTTACAATGTTGTACGTGTACACTGGTCTTGAGAGATAGCACCTTATATCTTTGTTATAATTTACTTATTCAAACCAATTGTTTCTAAGCATTACAACATGGATGCGGTTCGGATTAATTCTCCAATGGTATAATTTAAAACATTAATCAGATTCATTTTAACCCTTTAAGGACAGAGCAAATTTCGATTTTTGCGTTTTCGGTTTTTCCTCCTTGTGCATAAAAGGCCATAGCACTTGCATTTTTCCACCTAGAAACCCACATGAGCCCTTATTTTTTGCGTCACTAATTGTACTATGCAATGACATGCTGAATTTTTGCATAAAGTACACTGCGAAACCAGAAAAAAATTCAAAGTGTGGTGAAATTGAAAAAAAAAAGCATTTTGTTTATTTGGAGGAAATGTGTTTTTACGCCATTCGCCCTGGGGTAAAACTGACTTGTTATATATGTTCCTCAAGTCGTTACGATTAAAACGATATGTAACATGTATAACTTATATTGTATCTGATGGCCTGTAAAAAGTTTAAACCATTGTCAACAAATATACGTCACTTAAAATCGCTCCATTCCCAGGCTTATAGCGCATTTTTTGCGCCATGATGTGATCTTTCTATCGGTACCTTGATTGCGCATATACAACTTTTTGATCGCTTTTTATTACAATTTTTCTGGATTTGATGCGACCCAAAATGCGCAATTTTGCACTTTGGGATTTTTTTGCGCTCACATCGTTTACCGTACGAGATCAGGAATGTGATTAATTAATAGTTTGGGCGATTACGCACGCGGCGATAGCAAACGTGTTTGTTTATTTATTTATTTATTTATTTACTTTTATTTATAACCTGGGAAAAGGGGGGTGATTCAGACTTTTATTAGGGGAGGGGGCTTTTTACTATTAACAACACTTTTTTTTTTACTTTAACACTTATACTAGAAGCCCCCCTAGGGGACTTCTAGTATAAGTGCTTTGATCTCTCATAGAGATCTCTGCAGCATAGATATGCTGCAGAGATCCATGAGATCGGCACTCGTTTGCTTTCGGCTGCTGCAGCCGGAAGTAAACGAGTGCCGAGCCGGGGACGGCGCCATCTTGGAGCGGTCCCCGGCCGGCTTCAGAAACGGAGATCGCTCCTCCGGGATGTTATCCCGGAGGAGCGATCTCCTCCACTAGACACCAGGGAGACGCTGGATCCGGTAATCGGATGCAGCTGTCATGTTTGATCGGACCGTGCCCGCTAATACCTACGGTCCCGGGCTACACGCGGCACCCGGGACCGCCGCGGTTCAGAGCGGGGTCGCCGCGCGGCCCCGCTCTGAACTTCCTTACCGGCATCAGGGCGTAAATTTACGCCCGATGTCGTTAAGGGGTTAAAGCATGGTGTTTAATATAAATTCTTGGTATGTGATTAAATTTTGCAAACAATTGGAGTGATATTTTGAATTAAAGTATGTCAAACTAATAAACTTTCCTTTTTATTTTTTCTCCCAACAGCTACACCAACAACAACTATGCCAACCTGTATCATTTTAAACTGTCTCAGCAAGAGGGGAAGAAAAGGCCAGAGTCCGGACATAATTTTGCATTCATTCCCAAGAAATCTTGACAGGATAAAAAAGTGGTTGCAGAGCACAGGCCAGCAATTAGAAAATGTGTTAGCAAACAAAATATTTGAGCAAAATAAATTTTGTTTATGTTCCCTCTATTTCTTGGCAGATTCTTACATTCGGACCAAAAGGGGCATTATGCTGGACCCAAATGTCACCCCTTCAATTTTTCCAACATCAATTCCTGGAGAGAGGCTGATAGAGGAAAACTTGAAGAAGGATAAAAAGAAAAGGAAGCTGCCATGTGAAGCCGTCCAGTCTAGTACCCTTACCAGTGATGAAGTTTAAGGGGCAGGTTGTTCTACCTTGCTCGTTGCAGACTCTGGTAAATGTACTGTGTCTACTCAGAGAGATTTTACAATGAGTAATTGTATTATATACACAATGTGTCTGTTGACCCGACGGCTCACCATTTATCACCTGATCTACTAATTTGGCTTTTTTTACCCCCCAAAAATAGCACTCCTAAATCCTTGACTGATGACTTTTCTTCCCCTCTGACAAAAAGGCCCCATTACGTTCAGCCAGAAAGTGTAGAAAACTTACAGTATATATATATATATATATATTACTTTCTCTACCAATGAGCAGTTAGTCCCGGTCACTACTACTTAAGGCTAGTTATTTCCTGGTGGGTTGTCTTCTTTCTATCAGGAAATCCGGACGGATTTCCGGACCCATAGACTTTAATTAGTCACCGACACCCTTCCGGATTTTTCCGGAAGGGTGTCCGTTCCGGAAAATAGATCCGGAAAAAATAGGACATGTCCTATTTTTATCCGAAATTCCGGCCCGGACGCCCCTATAGAAGTCTATGGGAGTGCCGGAATCACGGACACTTTCCTGATGTACATCAGGACAGTGCCCGTGATCCGGATGAATGAGAGCCCGCCGGACCCCGCAACCACTGGCACCCCTGTCCGCTGCCCGATCAGCCAGCCGCGCCTCCCTCCCGACACACATCCCCCCCAGACCGGACATTAGCTGCCCGCCGCCCAGAAACCCCCCCCCCGGACCGGAACCCGTCGCCTACCCCTCCCCCCCACCCCCCGGACCGGACATCGGCCGCCCGCCGCCCAGAATCCCCCCCCCCCCGGACTGGACAGGACCCCAACAGCAGCCACCCGATCATCCAACTCTCCTTCTTCGCTGTACCCCCACCCACCCGGGACTCACCACCAGCTGCCGCCGCCGACGGGTGAGTTGAAGCATCCCGACATGATGGGAGTTGTAGTTCTGAAGCCTGTGGCGTATCCAAGCTGCAGAAGTACAACTCCAATCATTCCTTGCTGGCAGGCCATGATGGGAGTTGTACTTCTGCTGCCTGTGGCCATCCAAGTTGCAGAAGTACAACTCCCATCATGCCTTGCTGACATGTCATGATAGGAGTTGTACTTCTGCTCAGGGCCGCCATCAGGAATTTTGGGGCCCCATACAGCCAAAGTATCAGGGCCCCCTATTAGCAGAACCAATCCCAAAAATTTGCGATGTATCCTTAACTGATGTCTTTGGAGTGGCATGCAGACACAGGTGCTTTGGATACGTCCTTGTTCCATGCATGAGCCCTAATAATTAAAATAAAAACATGTTGCTTGATCTCCCAGCAGCAGCTACGTCTGCACGCCACTCCAGAGACATTAACTTTGTGGCAGGCACCCTTTAAGAATTACTGTCATTTTAATTAAAGGGTACTCCTAACTTAACTATTGCATTGCCACACAAACGTTATATAACATCTAAATATACTGGGGGAGATTTATCAAACATGGTGTAAAGTGAAACAGGCTCAGTCGCCCCCGGCAACCAATCAGATTCCACCTTTCATTCCTCACAGACTCTTTGGAAAATGAAAGGTGGAATCTGATTGGTTGCCGGGGGCGACTGAGCCAGTTTCACTTTACACCATGTCTGACAAATCTCCTCCAATGTATCTACCGCTTCTGGACGCATATTGCTATATTATCTGCACTTACCGCGACCGGAAGTCTTGAACTTGAGCTTTCATCTCATCTCTCTAGCTAGGATCGGGACTAGGCTAGGAGGTCGCCTTTTCCTGGCTCCACTTCCCATCTTTTGGCAGACTTGGTAACTGAGCAGATAGTGACGGCCCCTGTCTCTGTATCTGATGTTACCAAGTCTTGCAAGAAATGGGAAGTGGAGCGGGGGAAAAGTGATCTCCTAGCCTCTTACATGCCATGGCGCTAGGACCATGGCAACCAAGCAGACACATCTCGGACCCAAGATGGCGCCCGATCCTAGACAGGGAGATGAGAATTTTATCAAGTTCAAGATTGCAGATGAGTGCAGATAACATAGCACTATGCCGCCAGATGCAGTAGAGACAGTATATTTAGATGTTAAGTAACTTTTGTGTGGCAATGCAATAGTTATTTATAAATTATAGCAGGAGTACCCCTTTAACTTTTGACGTGTGCAACATGAATGAAGTTAAGACTGGTCAGGGTCTAAACCCCCTCCAATCGTTACCTATAGTAATGTGCACAGTAGTATGGTTCACTCCTCAGCTCTGCACAGTCCATAATCAGTTGCACTGTAAGGGCTGTATTACACGGCCTGATCACTAATGTAAGTGAGTTCCGATCTGCTAGATCGGTGCTTGCTTGCTGAGCCCATATACGGCTCGATAATCATGCAGCAAGGGCTGTGTGTGTATATATATATATCATTAGTGATGTCCGTGCAGCCTTTGCCCTATTGTAAAATAATAAACCTTAGCACACCTGTCCACGTTTCCGGTGTACTTCTTGCTTCTGTCCGCAGCTGCCACTGGAACTTCTGAGCTAGTCTCTAAAGGGACAGGCAGCTCAACCAATCACTAGCCATGGTGGTCCCTTCTCGGTCAGTCATTGGCTGTACGGCCTGTCATTTTAGAAACCAGCTCAAAAGTTCCAGTGATGTCTGCGGACAGAAGTGAGAACACCGGAAGTGTGGACAGGTGTGCTAAGGTTTATTTATTAATTTTACACATTTATCAGCCAGATCGTTGTCATTTACTTCAACCTGATGGATCTTAATTTTTGACATGTTTTTTTTTTAACATGTCACAAATTAATCTAAATGACAGTAAAAACAACGGCTAGTTTTTTGACTGTGCGACCCTGCTGATATGTCAGTGTAGCCGCCTCGCTCCACATTTCAGCGCTGTTCTTATTTTTGCAGGTGCCGCTGTTTTGAAGCAATTTCATCCAAAATAAAAATGTAAATTAGTTCCTTTGGTGCACAAGAAAAGTCCCTCGGCCCCTCAGTACACTGTCTCACCTGCACGCTGGTTCTGAAGTGCATGCCTACTTTTTCATACTCAGTTATGCCATCCGGGAACACAGTCTGAACAGAGAATGTGCGAGAACGAGACATACCTGCTTATGTATAACTGAGTATGTATAAGCGTGCACTTCAGAACCAGCATGCAGGTGAGATGGTGTACTGAGGGGCAGATGCACAGTGCACTAAAGGAACTGATTAGCATTTTTAGGCAATGTTTACACTACGTAGAAGTACGGCCGTTGTGAACATTGCCTACATTTCTATGGGATCCTGGCCGGAGCGTATACATATTGTATTCAATGAATTGCGGCCGTAGGAAACCCTACCAGTTCACACAATGAAGCGTGTGGCTGCGGCCGCTTGCTTCATTGTGTGTTATAGGAGGTTCTGATGCGGGCGTGTGCTGATGCGCCCGCATCAGAACACTGGGGCCTGAAAGATCATCCGTCCGGTATCGGCCGGTCTCTTACCCCGTGTGAACATAGCCTTATTTTGGATCAAAGTGCTGCAAAACAGCGGCACCTGCAAAAATAAGGAGACCTGCGCCGGAATGAGGAGCGAGGCGGCTACAGTTACAAATCAGCAGGGACATGTGGACAAACCTGTACAGCATCCTACATATTTACAGTCATACATGTCATACATGCAGGTTATATACACGTACACACACATGCAATTTACATACTATATATCATATACACAGACATACAGTATACATTACATATCAGCAGAGTCACATGGATGAACCTGCTGAGTTTAATCTTCAGACTAATACATATTTACAGTTATACATACAGGTTATACACATGTACACACACACGTGCACTTTACATACCATACATCATATACACAGACAGGCAGTATACATTACATACAGACACACCTTACACAGATATACACACTTATGCACATTGTATACTTACATCCATACTAACACACACACACAGAGACATTAAATAGACATACATATTACATGGACATAGAAACTCACACACTGTGAGCACCTGTGTGTGCAGGGAAGCTCCATGCTGTGCAGTCCTCAGCTTCTCTCCTCACAGCTCTGAGCCCCTCCCCCTCACAGCCCGGGCTCTGGGTCCCTCCCCCTCCTCCTCACAGCGTCTCCGGGCCCTCTTCTCTTCTGTCCCGACATGAGGAGAAGTAGGAAGCAGTCAGAGAAGGCAGTAAGAGGGCGGGGGAGGGGCCCGGGGATAACGAGGAGGGGGCCCTGTGACAGGACAGGCAGGAGGGAACTGTGTGCGGTACAGCTGTCAGGTTGGCCGGGCCCCTTTGATCTTAGTCTGAGCCCGGGCCCCTGACAACTGTACCGCCAATACTGCCCTGATGGCGGCCCTGCTTCTGCTGCCTGTGGCCATCCAGATACACTAGGGGCTGTGTGGGTACGTGTGATGTATGTTGGCATACTAGACCATATTAAGAACTATTTTTTTTTTCTCATCAGGAAATCCTGAAGGTTTTTCCTGATGGTTTCCTGATGTTAAAAACGGATTACTGTCAGGAAATCCTGATTCTTTCCTGATGACATTTGAGGTCTCCTGATCAGGATTTCCTGACAGTAAAAACTGACACGGACGTGTGAATGGGGCCTAAAGGTTCATTCCAAACTGTGCTACATCTAGACACATTTACCCATAATGATGGGGATGCATTCCGTTTTCAGTAGAAGACCAGCTGTCCATCTTCTGCCTGTTTCTTACATAGTTATATAGTACGGTTAGACACATGTCCATGAAGTTCAACCAAGGAGGGGATGGATGGAGGGAAGGGGGATTGGTAGTGGGTAGGCTCTATACATATGCATTTATGTCATTTTGGTCTAAGAGCTTGTCTAACAAGGGTGCCTTCACATGGACCGTATCCGCAGCGGATTTCACAATGCAAATTCGCAGCGAAATCCGCTGCTGATCCAGTGCCATTCATCCCTATGAGAGCACATACTCGCAGCAGGATTGACATCCCACTGTGAGTATGTAAGTTAACCCCCTGCCGTCCATTGCCTAGAGCATACATTACCTGCTCGGCGCCAGGAGCCTCACAATTAGCCGCAGCGCCGAACAGGTAATGTATGCTCTTGTCTTTTACCTGGAACCTTTTTTCCATATTTCTTGTAGGGGCCATTTATATATTTAAATAAATTAATCATATCTCCCCTTAACCCTTAGAGAAACGGGCCAATTTCAATTTTTGCATTTTCGTTTTTTCCTCCTTGTGCTTAAAAGGCCATAGCACTTGCATTTTTTACCTAGAGACACACACTTAACCCCTTTTTTTGTGCCACTAATTGTACTTTGCAATGACGGGCTGAATTTTTTCATAAAGTACACTGCGAAACCAGAAAAAAATTCAATGTGTGGTGAAATTGAAAAAAAAAACCAAACGCATTTCTTTTATTTGGAGGGTATTTTTTTTACGCCGTTCTCCCTGGGGTAAAACTGACTTATTATACATGTTCCTCAAGTTGCTACGATTACAACGATATGTAACATGTATAACTTTTATATTATCTGATGGCCTGTAAAAAATTCAAACCATTGTTGACAAATATGTTCCTTAAAATCTCTCCATTCCCAGGCTTATAGCGCTTTTATTCCTTGGTCAGGTGTCATTTTTTGCGCCATGATGTGTTCTTTCTATCAGTACCTTGATTGCGCATATGCGACTTTTTGATCGCTTTTTATTACAATTTTTCTGGATTTGATGCAACCAAAAATGCGCAATTTTGCACTTTGGGATTTTTTTGCGCTTACCTCATTTACCTTGCGAGATCAGGAATGTGATAAATTAATAGTTCGGGCGATTACGCACGCGGCGACACCAAACATGTTTATTTATTTATTTTTATTTATAACAGGGGAAAAGGGGGGTAATTCAAACTTTTATTAGGGGAGTTTTTTTTATTAATAATGACACTTTTTTTTTTTTTTTACTCTTATACTAGAAGCCCCCCAGAGGGACTTCTAGTATAAGCACACTGATCCATTATTGAGATCTATGCTGTATAGTTATACAGCATAGATCAATGAGGTAAGCACTCGATTGCTTTCGGCTGCTGCAGCCGGAAGCAATCGAGTGCCGAGCCGGGATGAGCGCCATTACGGCGCAGACCCCGGCCCGAGCCGGGTGTGTGGATTGCTCCTCCGGGACAACCTCCCGAGGGGCGATTCACCCCACTAGACACCAGGGATGGGCTGCAGTAAGTAATCAGATGCAGCTGTCAACTTTGACAGCTGCATCCAATTACTTAATTAGCAGGCACAGTGATCGGACCGTGCCCACTAATAGCCGCAGTCCTGGGCTAAGAGCGGCACCCGGGATCGTGGCGGTTCAGAGCGGGGCTGCCACATTGCATTCCTAGGCAGCCCAGGACGTATAAGTATGCCCAGGGTCGCCTTGGGGATAAACATCTCTTCTTGATCTATCCTCATAACTAGTTGCCCGTCTTTGTACCCTTTTCAACTCTAGGACATCCTTTCTATGAATCAGGTTCTAAAACTAGACAGCATACTCCAGATGAGGCCGCACCAAAGCTTTATAAAGCGGTAATATTATATCCCTGTCCCTGTTAAACTTCCCAATGCTTCCAATTGAGCTGTTTAATATGAACGGTAAAACTTTTCGAAGCAAATATAGTCAGCAATAAAACTGTCTACCAAGCTGAAGTTAGTGATATGATCACACTACCGGAACCATCCATGATAAATCATGCTTTCTAGGGATTGAGTTATACTCTATTAAAGGTAATATGGGAACTACAGCAAAGCTTTCCCACTGAGTTTAGAAGCATAGGAAAAAGAGTGAGCATCTTTCTGAAAGTTTTTGATACAAAGCATGTAGCCTGGAGCATCAGGTTAGGACTGGTTCCTTGTTACGTTAGAATGACGTGGTATATTTAGTCATTATGAAGAGGCAAGATATCTTGTACATTAACCCCTTAAGGTCAATGACAATTTTCATTTTTGAGCTTTTGCTTTTTCCACTTTATGTTTAAAAGGCCATAGCACTTGAATTTTTTCACCTAGAAACCCACATGAACCCTTATTTTTTGCATCACTAATTGTACTTTGCAATGCATCAGCACTTTGCAGGCTGAATTTTTGCATAAAGTACACTGTGAAACCAGAAAAAAATTCAATGTGTGGTGAAATTGAAAAAAAAAAAGTATTTCTTCTATTTGGAGGGTATTTGTTTTTACGCCATTCGCCCTGGGGTAAAACTGATATGTTACGCATGCTCCTCAAGTTGTTACAATTAAAATGATATATAACATGTATAACTTTTCTTTTATCTGATGGCCTGTAAAAAATTCAAACCATTGTTAACAAATATACATTACTTAAAATCGCTCCATTCCCAGGCTTATAACGCTTTTATCCTTTGGTCTATGGGGCTGTGTCAGGTGTCATTTTTTTGCGCCATGATGTGTTCTTTCTATCGGTACCTTGATTGCACATATATGACTTTTTGATCACTTTTTATTACATTTTGTCTGGATTTGATGCGACCAAAAATGTGCAATTTTGCACTTTGGAATTTTTTTGCGCTGACGCCATTTACCGTGCGAGATCAGGAATGTAATTAAATAATAGTTCGGGCGATTACGCACGCGGAGATAGCAAACATGTTTATTTATTTGTTTATTTATTTATATTTATAAAATGGGAAAAGTGGGGTGATTTGGACTTTTATTAGGGGAGGGGATTTTTTATTAATAAAAACACTTTTTTACTTTTTTTTTTTACATTAACTGTAAGGGCCCTATTTCACCGGACAATTATCGTTCGCATAATCGTTAACGATTAACGATCTCAAACGACCGCTATTACGAAAGACCTGAAAACGTTCACTCATTTCCATGGAACGATAATCGTTACTTATGATCTTATTTGCGATCTTTTTTTATTTGCTATTTCTTCGCTATCGTGTTCATATCTACTGTGAACGACCGAACGACGTCTTATTCAATGCGAACGATTTGTGAACGTTTTGCGAACGAGCAACAATAAAAATAGGTCCAGGTCTTATAAAGCGATCAACGATTTCTCGTTCTGTCGTTAATCGTTAACTGCATTTCAACTGAACGATTATCGTTTAGATTCGAACGATTTAACGATAATCTGAACGATAATCGTCAGTAGAATAGGGCCCTTAGTCCCCCTGGGGGACTTGTATATACACAGCAAAGATCATTGTAATCGGTGATAGATTGCTATGGCCTGCTGCAGGCCACAGCAATCTATTGCCGAGCCGGGATCAGCGTCATCGTGACGCTGAGCCCCAGCACGGGCAGAAGAACGGATCTTCCTACCTCGATCGCATCGCGGGGGGGAGATCCGACCCACTAGACACCAGGGAGATTATGAATGAAGCACTTCAATGCAGCTGTCAGGTTTGACAGCTGCATTGAAGTGCTTAATTTGCCGGTGCGGCAACGGGACCCGCGCCGGCTAATAGAGGCAGCCGGGAGCAGCGCCGTTCAGAGTGGGGTCCTGGCGGGACCCCTCTCTGAACACCCCCCGCGACACCATGACGTACCAGGTACGTCATGGGTCGCTAAGGGGTTAAAGACTGTTTCAATAAATAACCCTCATAAGAACATAAGACTTTGTTTACATTAGGTCTTTTTTTGCATAGGACCTGCTGGTCTCGAGTAATGGTATACCGTATTTTCCGGGGTATAAGACGACTTTTCACCCCGAAAAATCTTCATAGAAGTCGGGGGTTGTCTTATACGCCGGGTACGGTCGCCCCATACAGTGGGGGTGCTTAAAAATGGCCCAATCTCCACCAAATGGGGTGACCACTATAAAAAAAACATTCGCGGCGTAGGCAATGTGAGGTACACTACCTTCACCGGAGATGGAGATCGTCGAACCTCTCCCGGGCAGCCGAGCATCTCATTGGAGTGGCTCGGAGATGCTCAGCTGCGGGGAGAGCTTCAGGAGAATAAGAGTGCCGACGGAAGTTCCCGAAGCCTCTCTCATTCTTCCGAAGCTCTCCCGGCAGCCGAGCATCTCCGAACCTCTCTTGAGATGCTCGGCTGCCCGGGAGAGGTTTGGCGATCTCTGTCTCCAGCGCAGGTAGTGTACTTCACACTGCCTGCGCTGGGAACGGTACAGGAGGCGCGCCAATGCTTGGAAGCGGCCCAAGGTGAGTTAAAGGGCTGCAGTCAGGCAGGGGTTAACATTTTCCGGCGTATAAGGCGAACCCCTGACAATTTGCTTAAAAGTCAGGGGTCGTCTTATACGCTTAGTCACCTTATATGACGGAAAATACGGTAAGTGTATGTTCAATGTCCCACTCCCCACCCTGTACCTGCAGCCGGTGGCACCACTAAGCTTTTTCAAGAACTCATGGATGGTTGTAAATTGTTCACCCATCAGGGGTGTTATCAGTTGGATATAATGTGCACTGCACCAATGCTGGCTGGGTGAACAGATGCAGTGCTCACCTTATTGCCCCTTGGGCTTTATGCGTATCACCCCGTGATGTGGGGTACAGATGCTGTACATGGGGGGGTTTCTGACCGATGGAACGTCCTGCCATATCTTGAAATCAGGGCTGCGGAGAGCTGGCTGTGTGCATTGCTGAATAAATTTTATCATTTTTATACCTTGGCTTTCACATATCTCATTGGGGCAGCATTTTAAAAGGCCTCCTTGTA
The DNA here is from genome assembly GCF_027789765.1 of Dendropsophus ebraccatus. Classification (NCBI taxonomy): domain Eukaryota; kingdom Metazoa; phylum Chordata; class Amphibia; order Anura; family Hylidae; genus Dendropsophus; species Dendropsophus ebraccatus. The sequence continues at coordinate 40,103,742 of NC_091454.1, read as the reverse complement.
CAATAGAGAGGCAGCTAACCAGGGTTTGTCTAACCTTTCACTAAAGAGCATGGTGACCGTTATAGCACAAAAGTGACTTGTTTTCCCTGCTGCTTTCCCACATTTACAATCACCAATGTGGCTAAAACCAAACGCCCATTTCTCAGTAACAGCAGAGAGAGGGGGCCATCTATAAAGGAGGGGAAGAGGGGACCATCTATAAAGGGGGGAAGAGAGGGGGCCATCTATAAAGTGGGGAAGAGGGGACCATCTATAAAGGGGGGAAGAGAGGATGCCATCTATTAAGGGGGGAGGGAGTCCATGTATAGGGGGGGAGAAGGGGCCATGTATAAGGGGGGGAGAGAAGGGGACATGTATAAGGGGGGAAGAGGGGGCCATCTATAAGGGGGGAGAGGGGGCCATGTATAAGGGGGGGAGAGGGGCCATCTATAAGTAAGGGGGGAGAGGGGGGCCATTTATAAGAGGGAGGGAGAGGGTGCCATCTATAAGAGGGGGGGAGAGGGGGCCATCAATAAGGGGGGGAGGAAGAGAGGGGACCATCTATAAAGGGGGACAGGGGAGCATTTATAAAGGGGGGGAAGAGAGGGGGCCATCTATAAAGGGGGAGAGGGGACCATCTATAAAGGGGGGAAGAGAGGGGGCCATCTATAAAGGGGGGAAGAGGGGACCATCTATAAAGGGAGAAGAAGGGGCCATCTATTAAGGGGGGAGAGAGGAAGTCCATGTATAGGGGGGAAGGGGCCATGTATAAGGGGAAGGAGAGAGAAGGGTACGTGTATAAGGGGGGGGGAAGAGGGGGCCATCTGTAAGGGGGGAGAGGGGTCCATCTATAAGGAGGGAGAGAAGGGGCCATATATAAGGGGAAGAGAGGGGGCCATCTATAAGGGGGGGGGAGGGGAACATTTATAAAGGGGGAAGAGAGGGGGCAATATATAAAGGGGGGGAAGTGGGGACCATCTATAAAGGGGGGAAGACAGGGGGCCATCTATTATAGGGGGGAGACAGGGAGTCCATGTATACGGGGGGAGAAGGGGCCATGTATAAGGGGGGGAGAAGGGGACATGTATAAGGGGGGGAAGAGGGGGGCATCTGTGGGGGGTGGAGAGGGGTCCATCTATAAGGGGGAGAGAAGGGGCCATGTATAAGGGGGAGAGGGGGCCATCTATAAGGGGGAGGAAGAGAGGGTACCATCTATAAAGGGGAGGGGGGAGAGAGGGGGCCATCTATAAAGGGGAGGGGGGAGAGAGGGGGCCATCTATAAAGGGGGGGAGAGGGGGGCATCTATAAGGGGGGACAACATAGGGGGAGAGGGGGCCATCTATAAGGGGGGACAACATAGGGGGAGAGAAACCATCTATAATGGGGGCAACATAGGGGGAGAGGGGGCCTACAAGTAGACAACATAGGGGAGAGGGGGCCATCTATAAGGGGGGCAACATAGGGGAAGAGGGGGTCTATAAGGGGACAACATGGGGGAGAGGGGGGCAAGGGGGCAATCTATAAGGGGACAACATAGGGGGAGAGGGGCCTATAAGGGGGAAGCATGGGGGCATGCATAAGGGGACAACATGGGGGGCATCTATAAGGGGACAACATGGGGAGGAAAACATAGGTGGCCATCTATAAGGGGGGCAACACAGGGGGGGGCATCTATAAGTGGGATAACACAGGGGGGCATGTATAAGTGGGAAAACACAGGGGCCATCTATAATGGGGCATGCATAGAGGGGGGGCATATACTATAGTGGGCTACACAGAAGGGCCATCTATAAGGAGGGGCTACAGAAAAGAAGGCCATATACTATAGGGGATGCACATAAGGTGTCATCTACTATAGAGGGATTACACAGAGGAGGGGCTCTCAAGTAGATGCACACGGAACCATCTATATGGAAGGCTGAACAAGTGGCCATCTATATGTTGGCTTCATAGAGGGGGGAAAGATACTATGGGGGATACACAGAGGGGGACCATCTATAAGGTGACTACATAGAGGGGGCATATACTATAAGGGGGTCACATAGAGTCAGCCTACCCACTAAATGAGGGTGTTAAGGGGCCAATACAGATGTGTAGTTTGTAGAGAGATGAGGATGGTGCCAGAGTGAGCAGCCTAATATGTCTGTCTGACAGGTTCTGTGGATTCGTGGCTCGGAGAAGTTCTCATAATGGCCCAGGGCAGATGGAGAAGAAAATGAAAAGGGAAGAACTCTGATCAGAGAAGACGTCTCCTGTGAGTCACCTGATGTAACTGCACTGTAATGTATATTGTGTACAGAACCTGTGTGGAACTGGGTCTACCTCTATATAACTGTATGAGGTGATATTGGTCTTTTTAAAGTGGATTTTATTCAGTAGCAGTGGCGACATTAGTCAGCATGTGGTGGTATTAGTCAGCATGTGGTGGTATTAGTCAGCATTCGGTGGTATTAGTCAGCATGCGGTGGTATTAGTCAGTATGTGGTAGTATTAGTCAGTATGCAGTGACATTTGTCAGTATGCGGTGGTATTAGTATGCATTGAGATTTGTCAGTATGTGGTGGTATTAGTCAGTATGCAGTTGTATTAGTCAGTATGCGGTGGAATTAGTCAGTATGTGGAGTGATTAGTCAGTATATGTGATGGTATTAGTCAGTATATGTAATGGTATTAGTCAGTATGCGGTTGTATTAGTCAGTATGCAGTTGTATTAGTCAGTATGTTGTGGTATTAGTCAGTATGCCGTTGTATAAGTCAGTATGCCGTTGTATAAGTCAGTATGCAGTTGTATTAGTCAGTATGTGGTGGTATTAGTCAGTATGCGGTTGTATTAGTAGGTATGTGGTGGTGGTGTTAAACTCAACACAGTGACCGGGGCCGGAAGCAGTCTGTCTCTGTACACTGTGTAGTGGTAACAACTAGGGATGGTCCGAACCTGCCGAGGTTCAGGGTCATATGAACCTGAACACTCGGCATCAGATTCCCGCTGTCTGGCCGCTCCGTGCAGCGGGCGGATACAGCGGGAGGACCGCCTGGAAAACTGGGATACATCCAGTTTTCCAGGCGGTCCTCCCGCTGTATCCACCCTCTCCACGGAGCGGGCAAACAGCGGGAATCATTACCGAGGGTTCGGGTTCGTACGAACCCAAACCGAACTCGGTTCGGACCATCCCTAGTAACAACCTGTAACTGCTGCACCGCACCATAGTTGTAACGCCTGGTGTCGTGGATCCTCTGTACCGTCACTAGCGATGGCATAAACCGCACCAGGGAGCGGAGTCTAAGGCTTGGTTTGCTAGTGATGGCGGGCAAGGTGTGGCAGGAGCAGTAGGCAGGAGCTAGTGCTGGCAGTGGTCAATAGGCGTTACCGCAGGTGACAGAGGCAGTGCACAGGAACAACGGACTAGGCAGCGGGCAGGAAGTAGGGACAAGGACAGCGGACAGGAACAACAGGGAGCTGGGCCAAACGCTATAGGAAGCATGTAGAGGCTCCAACACGAGGGACAGGGCATGCTGGTATTAAATAGGGAGTGAACTGTGCAACCACCAATTAGAGGCGTACTGGCCCTTTAAACCTGAGACAGCCGCCGCGCGCGCGCCCTAGGAGGCGGGGACTCACGCGCCGGCTGGGACAGACGGAGACAGGAGCGGGGCGATGTAAGGCGCCCCCGGGGCTGAGCTAGTAGCAGCGCCCGGTTCCTGCACATGGACACCGGCGGCTGCCTGGAACAGAGGGAGGTTGCAGCCGTGACAGTACCCCCCCCCCCTTTGGCCTCCCCCTCTTTCTTGCCTGCAGGAAACTCTTGATGAGATTTTGGTCCAGGATGTTAGTCTCGGGTTCCCAGGACCTCTCCTCAGGACCAAACTCTCTCCAGTCCACCAGAAAGAAACGTCTTCCTCTGACAGTCTTCATAGCCAGGAGATCCTTCACAACATAGACGTCGTCTGAGATGGCTTGTGGAGGAGTGATGGCAGACTTACTGGAAAAACAGTTGAAGACCACTGGTTTTAAGAGGGAGACATGGAAAGAATTCGGGATCCGCATAGTAGGGGGAAGGCGAAATTTGTAGGTGACCGGGTTCATACGTTCCTGCACTGCAAAAGGTCCAAGGAATCGGGGCCCCAGCTTGTAGCTGGGAATCTTGAATTGGATATATATGGCTGAAAGCCAAACCTTGTCACCAGGGGAGAAGTTAGTGGCAGGTCTTCTCTTCTTATCCGCCTGGACCTTCATGCGGTCGAATGCCTTGAGTAAAGACTGTCTAGGCTGACCCCAGATTGATTGAAGGTCTGACATCAGTTCTTCGACGGCAGGAACCTCGGAGGATGAAGAGAGAGGCAGAGGAGGACGAGGTTGACGACCATAGATGACATAGAAGGGTGATTTGCATGTGGAACTCGAGTCCAGATGGTTGTAAGAAAATTCTGCCCATGGAAGTAGACTGGACCAGTTGTCCTGGCGTGCAGAGATGAAGTGTCGCAAATAGTTGCCTAGAATCTGATTGACCCTCTCCACTTGCCCGTTGGTCTGGGGGTGATAGGCAGATGAGAAGTCCAGCTTCACTTGGAGTTGTGAACAGAGAGCGCGCCAGAATTTGGAGACGAATTGAGAGCCTCTCTCCGACACGATGTGAAGGGGAAGGCCGTGTAAGCAGAAGATATGCTGGAAGAACAGCTGGGCCAGACGAGGAGCGGATGGTAGTCCCGGAAGAGCCACAAAATGAGACATTTTGATGAAGCGGTCAGTGACCACCCAAATGACTGTGTTTCCCGCAGATGGAGGCAAGTCTGTTACAAAGCCAATGCCTATGTGGCATCAGGGTCGGTCTGGAACTGGCAAGGGCTGTAGTAGGCCGGCAGGCCTTAGACGGGAGGACTTGTTTTTGGCACAGCTGGTACAGGAAGCCACAAAGTCCTTGACATCTTGGAGCAGGCTGGGCCACCAGTAGTGGCGGGAGATCAGTTGCCGGGTCTTTTGGACTCCAGGGTGCCTGGCCACCAATGAGGAATGTCCCCACTTCACAATCCCTCTTCGAAGTTCTGGGTGAACATAGGTCTTTCCGGGGGGTACTCTCTGAAGAGCTGAGGTGGCGACTGGCATTAGACAATCGGGAGGTATGATGTGACATCAGATGCTCGGGAGAGAGCATCGGCTCTCACGTTCTTCTCAGCCGGACGAAAATGGATGATGAAGTTGAAACGCGAAAAGAAAAGCGACCACCTGGCCTGCTGGGGATTGAGGCGTTGGGCCGATTGGAGGTAAAGAAGGTTCTTGTGGTCCGTGTAGATGTTAACCGGATGCCTAGCTCCCTCTAGGAGATGATGCCACACCTCCAGGGCCGACTTAATCGCCAAAAGTTCTCTGTCTCCAATAGTGTAGTTCCTCTCAGCAGGGGAGAAAGTCTTTGAAAAGAACCCACAGGTTCTGGTCTTGCCAGACGCGTCCTTTCGTGAAAGGACGGCTCCAGCGCCCACTTAAGATGCATCAACCTCAAGTGAAAAGGGTTTGGTGGCATTCGGGTGGACTAGAGCAGGAGCAGAAGCGAAGGTAGACTTTAAGCTAGTGAAGGCTTGCTCAGCCTCGGGCGGCCAATGCCTGGGGTCCGCCTTTTTCTTAGTAAGAGCCACAATGGGTGCGACCAATGTGGAATGAACTGCCGATAGTAGTTGGCAAATCCTAGGAGGCGCTGGATAGCTCTTAGACCCACAGGGCGTGGCCACTGAAGAACGGCCGAGAGCTTAGCTGGATCCATCTGTAGACCCCGGTCGGAGACAATGTACCCAAGGAAAGGAAGGCTGCACTGATGGAAGACGCACTTCTCCAGCTTGGCGTACAGATGGTTGGCCCGTAGTCGTCGTAGAACCTGACGTACTTGTGTCACGTGGGTCTGCAGGTCAGGGGAGAAGACCAGAATGTCGTCTAGATAGACTATGACGCAGACGTAGAGGAGGTTACGGAATATGTCGTTGACGAATTCCTGGAAGACCGCCGGGGCATTGCATAGGCCGAATGGCATGACCAGATATTCGTAGTGCCCATCCCTGGTGTTAAAGGTGGTCTTCCATTCGTCACCTTCACAAATTCGGATCAAATTATACGCTCCCCTGAGATCCAGCTTGGTGAAGACCCGGGCTCCACGGAGACGGTCGAATAGTTCGGGGATGAGCGGAAGAAGATATCGGTTCTTGACAGTCACCTTATTTAGGCCCGGTAATCAATGCAAGGGCGGAGAGAACCGTCCTTCTTCTGCACAAAGAAGAATCCTGCGCCCACAGGAGACAAGGATTTGCGGATGAAACCCTTCAGTAAGTTCTCCCAGATGTAGGAGGACATGGCCTCAGTCTCGGGTACGGAGAGAGGGTACACCCGACCGCGTGGAGGAGAAGTCCCAGGAAGGAGGTCTATGGGACAATCGTACGTCCGGTGAGGGGGTAGAGAGTCCGCCTCCTTGGCAGAGAAGAAGTCAGCCAAGTCTCGGTATTCTGCCGGTAGGCCGGATAGAGGCTTGACGGAGTCAGGTGATGTCACGGAGCACTTGGGCTGAGGGGACTTCAGACACCGGTTAGAACAGTCCAGTCCCCAACTGAGAATCTCCCCGGGTCTCCAGTCTAGCCTAGGGGTATGTAATTGCAGCCAAGGGAGACCCAGCAGGATGTCGGAAGAGGAATGGCGCAAGACGTAGGGAGGCCTCTCCCACCGGACCTAGGTGCGAGCGTTTCCCGGACGCTGAGGACGTTGGGGACATCTCTGCCGGAAGTGATCAGAGCCACCGCAGTAGAGGCAGAGATTCAGTTCCAGATGACGAGCTCTCTCATCAGACGTCTGGCGAGCTCGTTCCACCTGCATGGGAACCTCGGGAGTCAGCTGGGTCACTGGACCAACAGGATTTTGGAAAACCGGTGACCAGCCGGAGATGGCGACAGGGCAGGCTTAGTGGCCGCTCTTGCCGGACCTCCTCCTCTCTCTCGGAAAACCAGATGTCGACCCTGGTAGCCAGTAGAATGAGATCGTGCAAGGAGGTAGGGAGGTCTCGGGCGGAGAGCACGTCTTTCACCCGACTAGACAGGCCCTTCTTGAAGGTGGCTACTAGAGCGGCCTCATTCCAGTTTTATTCTGCTGCCAGGGTGCGGAATTGGTTGGCGTAGTCGCCAATGGAGGAACTCCCTTGTGAGAGGTTGAGGAGAGCAGTCTCTGCCGAAGATGCACGGGCAGGTTCCTCAAAGACCGAGTGAAACTCGGCCAGGAAGGTTCGGAGATTGGCAGCAACCGGGTCATCTCGGTCCCACAGCGGCGTGGCCCAAGCCAGGGCCCTACCCTCCAATAGGCTGATGATGAAAGCCACTTTAGAGCGCTCGGTGGAGAACTGACTACTTAAGAGTTCAATATGCATGGTGCATTGAGTCAGGAATCCTCTGCACAACTTGGGGTCACCACCGTTGAAGTTTCGAAGAGGATGCTGGAGGTGGGGAGCGCTGGGCTGTAGTGTGGTGCTGTAAGGCAGCAGTCAGTTGCTGGATCTGCTGTGACTGTTGCTGCTGGGCGACCACTCTGGCTACGTCACGGATATCAGGCACCTCGCCGGGATCCATGGTTGGAGCCTACTGTAACGCCTGGAGTTGTGGATCCTCTGTACCGTCACTAGCGATGGCATAAACCGCACCAGGGAGCGAAGTCTAAGGGGCCGCTGGTTTTCACCAAAGCCCGCCGCAAGGCGGGATGGGCTTGCTGCGGCCGGCGACCCCCAGGTCGCTACCCCGGCTTGGTTTGCTAGTGACGGCGGGCAAGGTGTGGCAGGAGCAGTAGGCAGGAGATAGTGCTGATAGTGGTCAATAGGCGTAACCGCAGGTGACAGAGGCAGTGCACAGGAACAACGGACTAGGCAGCGGGCAGGAACTAGGGACAAGGACAGCGGACAGGAACAACAGGGAGCTGGGCCAAACGCTATAGGAAGCATGCGGAGGCTCCAACACGAGGGACAGGGCATGCTGGGATTAAATAGGCAGTGACCTGTGCAACCACCAATTAGAGGCGGACTGGCCCTTTAAATCTGAGACAGCCGGCGCGCGCGCGCCCTAGGAGGCGGGGCCGCGCGCGCCATCCGGGACAGACGGAGACAGGAGCGGGGTGAGGTAAGGCGCCCCCCGGGGCCGAGCTAGTAGCAGCGCCGGGTCCCTGCACATGGACACCGGCAGCTGCCTGGGACAGAGGGAGCTTGCGGCGCCGGCCTGGAGCACGGGACGCCGCCGCAGCCGTGACAATAGTACAGAGACAGAAGCTTCTGACCCCATTTACTGTGTTATTATGTGTAATTCCAGTCTTACTCACAAGATCGTCTCACAACTTTTCACCGCACGGCGAGTGGGCCTGTGTGCTCGGAAATGCCAGGGCTGATTTTCATTCCCAGTCCGGCCCTGCTGGAAGAGATTAGGGAGAGAGCTGCTGTCTGTCAGGGGGAGCATTAGGGAGGGAATTAGTGTGCGGTTAGGCAGGAATCTGACATGAAGAACCCAACAGTCCTTCTAAGGGCTTAAAAATTTTTTTAATTTTTTTTTCTACCCTTGGCTGCTGACCTGGACTTGTAGCACAGCTGTCAGTAGTCAATTTGTCCTGTTGCTGACATTCTTGTGGCTGGTTGGGATCTGTAGTTCAGCTATACCTATCCTCACAGTGCGATTAGCCAGCCCCAGAGGCATCCATGCATGCCACCCCTGCTGTTTCTTGTCCATTTCCATGGTGTTTCCATCATTTTCTGAGGTTTCCAGGTTTTCAGGCAACCTTCCCTGTGCAGAGCTTTGGTCCTCTGCAAAAATGCTTGAGTTTCCCCTTGACTTCAATGGGATTCGTTACTCAAAATGAGCCCCTGAGTATCTGGAAATATTCGTGTTGTGTATAGAGCACTCGAGCATTTTAGTACTCGCTCATCTCTAGTTGCTACCCACTAAAGTAGCACAAAATCGAAAGTGGCTTTCCAGCACATGAACAACCTGTGACCCCTGAATGGTGCAGGACCTGGCTGTTTACCAGGGGACCATGAAAACTAACCCCTCATGTGTGAGCTTGAACAGCAGCTTAATGCAAAACTCTGCATAAACCCTTAATACAGGTCCACGTAATGTACAATGTAGATGTTCATAATAATACAACAATAAAGTGCAATGTAATACAAATTAAACAAATACATGGAAGCAATTTGAAAGGTATTATTATATACATCAGTAATGGATTAAGTGCGGCATAGGCCATGGACTGTTCGATAAACAGGGACAGTAGCTATGGCAACACTAAAGTGGTGTTCACCGTGCATAGTAAATTTTATATTGCTTGGACATTTCTGCGTATGACTATACTAATTATGTTTATAATCCTCTGCATATTTATGCATCACACAACTGACTAATGCTCCAACACTGCATAGTGTGCTGGATGAATTTTGGTTTGGTAAATGACAGGAGGGTCTATCTAGTTTGTATTCACATTGCTAATAGTTAGCAATGGGTAGGCTGAAAAGCCTACCCCAGTCATGTCATAATGGTGCCATTATTTTTGGCCCGTCATGCTTTTCCATTGCTGTATTAAATTTGGCCCACCTGATGTAGCAGCAGATTATAATATGGGTGGTCCCTAGAGCTGCTTGGACCACCCATATTATAATCTCGTAGGCCGCAGGCAGTTTTTAGCCCGCGGCCTAGAAGTATCTCAGTAGTGCCCCAAAGCTGGAAATGTGGTGAAGTCATCGCGCGCCTCCTGCAGCCTCTGGAAGGGTGAGTCCTGTTAGGATCCGATCCTGGTTTTATGTTTGCTGTGTTTGTGGGCATTTCTGCCTCTTTGCAAGATGGCCACTGCAGCTTCAGTGGCCATCTTACCTGCTCTCTGAGGCTATAATAATGTGTGCACCTGTGCCCCTCCCTGCCTGAGTATCAGTTAGAACTTAGCTTCTGTCTGCCTCAAGCTCACAAACTCTCCTGTTTGTATATCCCTGCAATGCTTTTGTTCCAGAGTCCTGCTACTAGACCTCCTGATTACTGCTGCACATGGGATCACTCTGCTGTTTAAACTCCTCAGCAAGGTTTACCTAGTGCTACACATCCTGCCTGCTGTCTGTCAGCGGCGCTGCCGCTCACCTACCCAGGACCTGCTCCTGCTGTGTGCTATCTTCCTACAGATCCGTTAGTGGAACAACCGCTTACCACCTCCAGCTCTACTGAACCACACTCTGCTCACCTGCCGGACATCATCCAGCGCTGCTGCAACAAAACGTGAGTCTGCATATACTTACTGTCACTGTTATCTGCTGTGTACCCCCCTACCAGCCATAGGCTTCCACAAAGTATCATGAACAAAGAAAAAACTCAGCTCACCATAGGTGGTTTGTTGTGTGATGTGGACATTTAGGCAGGAGCAAGTGGAGTGGTAGCGGGCCGCACCCGGTAATAATAGTAAAAAGGAGAAGATCCACAGCGTCCAAAAAAAGGTTTGTTTTTATTATGAGGCATATAAAAAGTTACAAAAGATAAAAACGTAGGCCTACAAGTTTCGGGGAAGCACACCCAGGGCTCGATTAAAGAGGCGGCAACAGGGGCACCTGCCCACGGGTCTCCACCACTAGGGGGGCCCCCACCAGCAGGAACCGGGAAGTGAGTGAAAACAGTACCTGGGGAGTGAAAACAGTACCTGGACACAGCACTGGACAAACTACATGCTGTCCAGGGAAGGAGGGAGGTGTAGGGTTAATCTAGTGTAAATATCTTCTGCCTAGCAAACTCAGACTCCCCCCTGGCAGGCCCTGAGTGGACTCTTCCTGTCAGGATGTCTGTCTCCTGCCGATGAGCTCACTCCCCCTCGGGACCTGAGCAGTGAAACCTGATCTCCAGCAGCAGGAGGTGGCATCATGGAGCCTGATGGAGGATCTGTCACAGCGGCTGCCAGGCTGAAGATATAGTACAGAGCCAGAAGAGGGAAGAGCCATCCCCCGCCCAGATCAGGTGAGTAGGAGGTGTTGTTTTGTGTTGGGGCACATCAGAGCAAGGGTATAAACTATGGAGGACATTACAGCAGGGGTATATATACTATGGAGGACATTACAGCAGGGGTATATTTACTATGGGGGACATTACAGCAGGGGTATATATACTATGGGGGACATTACAGCAGGGGTATATATACTATGGGGGACATTACAGCAGGGGTATATATACTATGGGGGCACATTACAGCAGGGGTATATATACTATGGGGGCACATTACAGCAGGGGTATATATACTATGGGGGCACATTACAGCAGGGGTATATATACTATGGGGGCACATTACAGCAGGGGTATATATACTATGGGGGCACATTACAGCAGGGGTATATATACTATGGGGGCACATTACAGCAGGGGTATATATACTATGGGGGCACATTACAGCAGGGGTATATATACTATGGGGGCACATTACAGCAGGGGTATATATACTATGGGGCACATTACAGCAGGGGTATATATACTATGGGGGCACATTACAGCAGGGGTATATATACTATGGGGGCACATTACAGCAGGGGTATATATACTATGGGGGCACATTACAGCAGGGGTATATATACTATGGGGGCACATTACAGCAGGGGTATATATACTATGGGGGCACATTACAGCAGGGGTATATATACTATGGGGGCACATTACAGCAGGGGTATATATACTATGGGGGCACATTACAGCAGGGGTATATATACTATGGGGGCACATTACAGCAGGGGTATATATACTATGGGGGCACATTACAGCAGGGGTATATATACTATGGGGGCACATTACAGCAGGGGTATATATACTATGGGGGCACATTACAGCAGGGGTATATATACTATGGGGGCACATTACAGCAGGGGTATATATACTATGGGGGCACATTACAGCAGGGGTATATATACTATGGGGGCACATTACAGCAGGGGTATATATACTATGGGGGCACATACAGCAGGGGTATATATACTATGGGGGCACATTACAGCAGGGGTATATATACTATGGGGGCACATTACAGCAGGGGTATATATACTATGGGGGCACATTACAGCAGGGGTATATATACTATGGGGGCACATTACAGCAGGGGTATATATACTATGGGGGCACATTACAGCAGGGTATATATACTATGGGGGCACATTACAGCAGGGGTATATATACTATGGGGGCACATTACAGCAGGGGTATATATACTATGGGGGCACATTACAGCAGGGGTATATATACTATGGGGGCACATTACAGCAGGGGTATATATACTATGGGGGCACATTACAGCAGGGGTATATATACTATGGGGGCACATTACAGCAGGGGTATATATACTATGGGGATATATACTATGGGGGCACATTACAGCAGGGGTATATATACTATGGGGGCACATTACAGCAGGGGTATATATACTATGGGGGCACATTACAGCAGGGGTATATATACTATGGGGGCACATTACAGCAGGGGTATATATACTATGGGGGCACATTACAGCAGGGGTATATATACTATGGGGGCACATTACAGCAGGGGTATATATACTATGGGGGCACATTACAGCAGGGGTATATATACTATGGGGGCACATTACAGCAGGGGTATATATACTATGGGGGCACATTACAGCAGGGGTATATATACTATGGGGGCACATTACAGCAGGGGTATATATACTATGGGGGCACATTACAGCAGGGGTATATATACTATGGGGGCACATTACAGCAGGGGTATATATACTATGGGGGCACATTACAGCAGGGGTATATATACTATGGGGGCACATTACAGCAGGGGTATATATACTATGGGGGCACATTACAGCAGGGGTATATATACTATGGGGGCACATTACAGCAGGGGTATATATACTATGGGGGCACATTACAGCAGGGGTATATATACTATGGGGGCACATTACAGCAGGGGTATATATACTATGGGGGCACATTACAGCAGGGGTATATATACTATGGGGGCACATTACAGCAGGGGTATATATACTATGGGGGCACATTACAGCAGGGGTATATATACTATGGGGGCACATTACAGCAGGGGTATATATACTATGGGGGCACATTACAGCAGGGGTATATATACTATGGGGGCACATTACAGCAGGGGTATATATACTATGGGGGGCACATTACAGCAGGGGTATATATACTATGGGGGCACATTACAGCAGGGGTATATATACTATGGGGGCACATTACAGCAGGGGTATATATACTATGGGGGCACATTACAGCAGGGGTATATATACTATGGGGGCACATTACAGCAGGGGTATATATACTATGGGGGCACATTACAGCAGGGGTATATATACTATGGGGGCACATTACAGCAGGGGTATATATACTATGGGGGCACATTACAGCAGGGGTATATATACTATGGGGGCACATTACAGCAGGGGTATATATACTATGGGGGCACATTACAGCAGGGGTATATATACTATGGGGCACATTACAGCAGGGTAATATATACTATGGGGGAACATTACAGCAGGGGTATATATACTATGGGGGCACATTACAGCAGGGGTATATATACTATGGGGGCACATTACAGCAGGGGTATATATACTATGGGGGCACATTACAGCAGGGGTATATATACTATGGGGGCACATTACAGCAGGGGTATATATACTATGGGGGCACATTACAGCAGGGGTATATATACTATGGGGGCACATTACAGCAGGGGTATATATACTATGGGGGCACATTACAGCAGGGGTATATATACTATGGGGGCACATTACAGCAGGGGTATATATACTATGGGGGCACATTACAGCAGGGGTATATATACTATGGGGGCACATTACAGCAGGGGTATATATACTATGGGGGCACATTACAGCAGGGGTATATATACTATGGGGGGACATTACAGCAGGGGTATATATACTATGGGGGCACATTACAGCAGGGGTATATATACTATGGGGGCACATTACAGCAGGGGTATATATACTATGGGGGCACATTACAGCAGGGGTATATATACTATGGGGGCACATTACAGCAGGGGTATATATACTATGGGGGCACATTACAGCAGGGGTATATATACTATGGGGGCACATTACAGCAGGGGTATATATACTATGGGGGCACATTACAGCAGGGGTATATATACTATGGGGGCACATTACAGCAGGGGTATATATACTATGGGGGCACATTACAGCAGGGGTATATATACTATGGGGGCACATTACAGCAGGGGTATATATACTATGGGGGCACATTACAGCAGGGGTATATATACTATGGGGGCACATTACAGCAGGGGTATATATACTATGGGGGCACATTACAGCAGGGGTATATATACTATGGGGGCACATTACAGCAGGGGTATATATACTATGGGGGCACATTACAGCAGGGGTATATATACTATGGGGGCACATTACAGCAGGGGTATATATACTATGGGGGCACATTACAGCAGGGGTATATATACTATGGGGGCACATTACCGCAGGGGTATATATACTATGGGGGCACATTACAGCAGGGGTATATATACTATGGGGGCACATTACAGCAGGGGTATATATACTATGGGGGACATTACAGCAGGGGTATATATACTATGGGGGCACATTACAGCAGGGGTATATATACTATGGGGGCACATTACAGCAGGGGTATATATACTATGGGGGCACATTACAGCAGGGGTATATATACTATGGGGGCACATTACAGCAGGGGTATATATACTATGGGGGCACATTACAGCAGGGGTATATATACTATGGGGGCACATTACAGCAGGGGTATATATACTATGGGGGCACATTACAGCAGGGGTATATATACTATGGGGGCACATTACAGCAGGGGTATATATACTATGGGGGCACATTACAGCAGGGGTATATATACTATGGGGGCACATTACAGCAGGGGTATATATACTATGGGGGCACATTACAGCAGGGGTATATATACTATGGGGGCACATTACAGCAGGGGTATATATACTATGGGGGCACATTACAGCAGGGGTATATATACTATGGGGGCACATTACAGCAGGGGTATATATACTATGGGGGCACATTACAGCAGGGGTATATATACTATGGGGGCACATTACAGCAGGGGTATATATACTATGGGGGCACATTACAGCAGGGGTATATATACTCTGGGGGCACATTACAGCAGGGGTATATATACTATGGGGGCACATTACAGCAGGGGTATATATACTATGGGGGCACATTACAGCAGGGGTATATATACTATGGGGCACATTACAGCAGGGGTATATATACTATGGGGGCACATTACAGCAGGGGTATATATACTATGGGGGCACATTACAGCAGGGGTATATATACTATGGGGGCACATTACAGCAGGGGTATATATACTATGGGGGCACATTACAGCAGGGGTATATATACTATGGGGGCACATTACAGCAGGGGTATATATACTATGGGGGCACATTACAGCAGGTGTATATATACTATGGGGGCACATTACAGCAGGTGTTATATACAGTATATAGCCTGTGTGCCGCATATGCTTTATACTGTATATAGCCTGTGCGCAGCATATGATATATAGCCTGTGTGCAGCATATGGTATGTACTGTATATAGCCTGTGCGCAGCATATGGTATATACTGTATATAGTCTGTGTGCAGCATATGGTATATACTGTATATAGTCTGTGTGCAGCATATGGTATATACTGTATATAGTCTGTGTGTAGCATATGGTATGTACTGTATATAGACTGTGGGCAGCATATGGTATGTACTGTATATAGACTGTGGGCAGCATATGGTATGTACTGTATATATAGACTGTGGGCAGCATATGGTATGTACTGTATATATAGACTGTGGGCAGCATATGGTATGTACTGTATATATAGACTGTGGGCAGCATATGGTATGTACTGTATATATAGACTGTGTGCAGCATATGGTATGTACTGTATATATAGCCTGTGGGCAGCATGTGGTATGTACTGTGTATATATATATAGCCTGTGGGCAGCATGTGGTATGTACTGTGTATATATATATATAGCCTGTGGGCAGCATGTGGTATGTACTGTGTATATATAGCCTGTGGGCAGCATATGGTATGTACTGTGTATATATAGCCTGTGGGCAGCATATGGTATGTACTGTATATGTCATATGCTGCACACAGGCTATACTGTATATTCCATATCATGGGCTGCATACAGCTGTGTAATTTAATCCTTAGGGTACGTTCACATGTACCATATCCGCTATAGATTCTACACAGCCTTTAAATACTTTGTGGTTGCTCCTTACTGCTTCAGCTAGTGTACATGGTTGGGAACTGAAAATGGGACTTAAGGTCCTATTCCACGGAACGATTATCGTTCGTATTCGGCCGATATCGGCCGCTACGGTCGATAATCGTCACGTGGAATAGAGTGCAACGATCAGCCGACATCGTTCATGTCGGCTGATCGTTGCAGTCGCTTGTTTTTCAACATGTTGAAAAACAAGCGACTGATATAGCAGCGATCTGCTGCTGTCGCTCCATTGAATAGGAGCATCGGCAGCAGACGCTGCTATATCCTATGGGCTGCCCGGACGATCAGCGATCACCCGGGCAGCTCCCCGCCGCCCCCTCCTGCACTCACCCACTCGCTGTGACGGCAGCGAGCGGGGAACGAGGAGCAAACGAGCGTTGAGAGCGATTGTTTGCTCCTCTAACGACCTGTGTAATAGGCCCATTAGACTTGCAAGTCCAGGTTCTGCCTGTGATTCACAACTCCATATGCTGCTGTGGGGGCTGACACAGTGGGCAAGAGCGCACAGAAAGTACTTAAGTGCTGTGTTCTTGCATTAACATAAACACAAAGTGGGAATACACCCCTCCCCGTCCTGTCTCTAGGGCCTGGCATCAGGGCCGGCGTTAGGGGGGGGGCAAAGAGGGCAGTTGCCTAGGGCCCCCATCCCCCAGGGGCCCCCTGCCCCAGTTACAGTGAGGGTTAGGTGCAGGAGCGCACAGACAGCGTCCTGCAGCCTCTGTCAGTGATCCCGGGCTGCAGCTTATGGCTGCTATCAGGGGTCACATAGAGGCTACAGGACGCTCTGCTCCGGAGTGTGTAGCTTCCCCCTCCCCCTCCCTTCTGTACCATGTGATTTCCTATATCTTCCTGGTGAGGCTGGTGTGGAGCTGTCGGGACGATAGAGGAGAGGGCTGCAGGGTGAGGAGCAGAACCTCCTGCTGCTGCTGCCAAGGACAAGGACAACTACACCCAGCATGCTGTTAGAGGGGGTAAGTATACTGTACATGTAGTGTGTGTATGAATGTAGGTGTATAATGGATGAATGTAGTGTCTGTTACATGTCCTGTGTGCATGG